>NW_024583581.1:0-30653 GCF_018398535.1 Haplochromis burtoni
TGTCAGTTTGAAGTGAGCTTTGTCCCAAAGGTTTTGAATTGCAGTTCATCGGTCAAATGTGATATAATAACCTTCAACAGAAATGATGATTTGTTTTTCAGACCAAATATTCATTTAAATCAATATGCTGTTATTATATCTCTAGACTGCACACTTTGTTAAATGAAGAATTAATAATTAATCAGAATTCCTGCTTGCACCTTTCACTCCAATACTTAACACAGTTCTGAGATTTGAACCACACACAGTATCATAAATACTTCAGTCATGCTCTTTGAACTTTGAAAAACTACCTAAAAAATCTCCATATATAAAGCTTCACCAAATGCAACAACTACATGTTTTTACTAGATTATTACTAGAATCAGCAGCTGGGATGTTAACAGGTTTTTGAGGGAGACAGCTCATTCACTGGTTCCAGCGTCCATTCACCAGCTGCTTTTTATATTAGAACTGATTTGAAAACTTTATTATTTACTAAATATATCCATAATTTGAGTCTTAGAAACATTTCAGACCCACTGACCTTACTGGCCTAAAAACCCAGATAAAAAATTACAGCAGGGACCTGTAGCACAATTCAACGTCATCATGACTATTGTTTAGAATTACCTGAAGTCAACAGAAAAAACAATTAAAGAATTTCTTACTTGATGCTCATCTCATCAAACAAAAGATTTTTTTCAGTAAACCTCAGACCCTACTAACCACACAGTGAGAAATGATTTTGTACCTGGTGATTTCTTATGTCGAACACAACATGCCTCAAAGCGTTTTATCCCCCCAATACCTAGTGTATCATATTTGATAGATACAGCCTTTGGGAGTTTTTGATCTATGACATTAAGTTCTCAAAAATCCAGTCTTACTTTTTTTTGACAAATTTCCAAAATTCAGCTTAACAGTAAAGGGTTCTGGACTTTATGTCACAAATGAATGTTTTTGTCTGTATTTTAAATGTTTCCAGTGTACACCACCACAGTGGATTTTAAACTGAACAGTCAAGATGTGTCATGTCTGTGTGTAGGCAGGCAGGAAGAGTGGACCCAAAATGCAGGACTCACTGAAAACACACAGCTTTATTGCTGGTAAGAAGCAGAACAGAAAAACACTAACTAAACTGGAAGAACGGAATAAGTAGGCAGGAAGGCTGGCAAACGGAACACACAGAGGAAGCGAGGGTGAACAGACGTTAACGATGCGACACCGAGTAGGGGAAGACACAGACACTAAATACAAGAGGTGAACGGAGCGAAGAGGAAACAGCTGGGAGACACGGCTGACGCTGATTACACTGACGAGACAGGGAGAGCACAAAGCTGAACGCACTGACATAGGACACAGACCTACAAAATAAAACAGGAAGCACACGCCAGACAGAGCCAGACTCGTAAACAGGCATAATGACGTCATGGACAAACAGAGGGACATACGGGCAGAGAAGACTAAGCACAGGCAACCTAAACCAAACATGAGGGCAAGATAACAAAACCTAAACCAGAAATAATCATCATCGTCATCATCATCGGATAACTAAGAATCAGAATATAATTATAATCAAAACGGTATCACCAGAGAATAAACTAATCCATAATACAAAAATAAACCAAAACATAAGAAACTCAAAATACTGGGTCGAATCGACCCAGGACCGTGACAAGATGTTTATTGAAGGGCTTCAACAAAGTAATGCATTCGCTGTTTGTGAGTGACATATTTAATTTCATATTTTATACATAGTTTCTCATCTTGAGAGGCTCACAAGCAGTCGTGTATATTTTTGTAAATATCGATCACACCTCTGGAATTAAACAAAATTAAAAAACAGAAACCAAAATGACTTTTTACGTTTCTCTTCACACAATGTAACATGAAAAATATAAAGAAAACTTTTACTTACGGAGGCATCTAATCTCTCCAGTCCATTCACTATCATTACATGTTTTGAACGGTCCACCCTTCATGACGTAATAACGCTGACAGATATATTCAACCTTGTCATTATGTTGGTACAGCTGTTTAGTACTTGTTTTGGTGTCTCCATCTGAAAGAGGTGGTGGCCTCCCACAACCCTGGGCACCTGCAAAAGTGTGAGCAATGGAGAAAAAAAAAAGTTTAGACAACATTTAGTCACAATAATTTTTTAGTCACGTTTTTATGTTCATATACCGTCACATACTATTTTACATTTCAGGTGAAGTTTTCATCATGCAATCCGAGTGCAGATCACAGCCTTTAAGACTGCTTTGTCATCCTATATATGTAGTTCTGTTATGCTTAGAAAGTGGTCAGCACTCTTTGTAACTAATGATAAACTGTGTTGTACTGGTATCAAACTCATGTTGCTGTTGAAATGATCTGCTTCTTTGATATATTCATCTACTGCCCTCTCCCACATCTTACAGATCCTATCCTTTTAATTGTTTTAATCATTTTATTGTGAAAAAACAATTTTTTTTTAAAAGTTCAAACTCTTCTGTGGTTCGTGTGTGCTCATCAGGTTCTCACATTTCCTCTGACATGTCCATAGCATGTTGTATTTCCCTGTTCCTCCATGTAACCCATGTTAACTGGTGATGAAATGTGTGATGTCTGTGGCAATGATAGAGGGCCACTTAAAAACACTGAAATCGTGAAAAGGCAAACCTGACATTAAATCTCTCAAAGTGTGACTTTGGGCAGACTGCAATAGTGTATCTAGGAGAAGTAGTGGGTGGTGAACAAGTGAAACCCATCCACTTAAGAACTGCAGCCATTGTGATGTTCTCAGAGCTGCAGCACAGTTTGGGGATGGTGGGTTATTACAGAGGTTTCTATAAAAACGAATTCTTCTTGTTCGTATTAATATTATTATTATTTAATGATATAACTGCAACTAACCCTGAAGTCTACATTGTGGTGTGTTCAGGTATAATCTTAAATGCACCACATTTCAAATAGTTTTGAGCTACTGTCTGTGTTAGTGAAAACAACTTTTCAGCGTCACACTTAACCAACTTCTCAGATTTAATAAACTTGTCAAACTGGTTCCAGCGTCCCTCCACTGGCTGTTTGTTTACTTAGAACATATTTAAAAACTTTGTGTGCAACAAAAGGGAAATGTAACTCACGGCGGCATCTCATCTCTCCAATCCAATCACCATCGACACAGGTTTTGAACGGCCCACCCTCCATGCCGTAGTCTCTGTCACACACATATTCGACCTTTTCATTGTGTCTGTACGTGTTTCTAGTCCATGTTTTGGTCCGTCCATCTGAAAGATGTGGTGGCGTCCTACATTGCTTGGCAGCTAAAAATTGTGGGCAATAACAGAGGAAAAACCAACATTAGATACTATTTTGTCACAATAATCACATTTTCACTCTGACCTGCTGTCATGCATCATTTTTCATTTGAAGTGAAATATTTGTCATACACCCTGTGCATCACTCTCCTTTAGCTTAACACTGTTTGGCCATCTGTGACAAAGAATTAACCAGAAACAATGTTCACACAAACTAATTAGCACAAGAGCAGATCAGGCAGAGGACATTTTACTGATAACCTGAAATGTGTTTTTGCCTCAAAACCAACTATTAATTTCTGGTTTAAAGTGTGTGTAACTTACACTCATTCACACGACACCCCAAGAAATACCAAAAACAGCAATAGCAATCTTTTTCCATCCTTTGTACTGATAAACAGTAAGATCACAAGAGGACAAGTGTTGTACCTTCACATGTGGGAAGAGGATTGCTCCACTGTCCATTTTCCAAACATTCAAGCGTTGCATTCCCTTTGATGATGTGATTACTGTTTTCACAAGCAAATGTTAGATGTTGTCCTTTTTTCATTTGATCGTCTGTTACATCTGCGGTGATTGTTAGACCTGCTGGTGTTTCAGGGACTGTACATTTCTCTGTTTTGAAAAAGAGAATCTGTTTTATGGCTAGGTTTACATTATAAACATGAAACCAAATCAGATTCAAAGTAATAAGACACTTTCTCACTACATTTTCAAACTAAGCAAGTTTTTCTTTAAATATTTATTATTAATAGGCATTCAGTTTCTCATTGCTGTATTGGAGATGTAATCAATGTCCAGTCTTTTAAGAAGTCAGCGAAGAATGGCAATTCTACCCTTAAACAAGTGTAGAGAAAAAAAGATGAATAAAGATGAAATATGTCAGCAGGCAGAATGACAGCCAGCAGTGTTTTTAACTTGACTCCAGTTTTAAATCTTATTCACAGCAATAGTTTATTTTGATGTACTATAGTGAGCTCTTTTTTTCATAGGTATTGTTTAGCTGAGTTGACGAATAACTGTTCAATTGCTGGGAAGTATATGTTAACACACACTGAATGATCCAGATGAACAAACTACCAAAACATCTGTGTTTATAGCAGTGCTAATGATTGCTGACGATCTGTTTAATGTAGTGAATTTAATTAGCAGCACCTGGCAGAAAAATACAACCTTAATTCCTATAAAAGTTCTTTACACTTGAGTCTTCTAATGTGGACAATAGTTGCCCATTATTTCCTTTAAGCAGGGCAGACTGATCAACAGTGAATGAAATGATATCTCGGCAGAGAAAATTCCCTATTGTTGACAGATATTGATAACCACAGCTATCAGTCATTGGATATCAATCGAAACTGATAGTTTTGAACAAAAACCCGATATTCTAATTTCATTCTAGTTTCAGTGTGCATTTTTGCCTTAGACAACTAAGCTTTCAAATCCCCTTGTTAATTTTAGATTAAAATGGTATCAAGCTTCAATCATTTACATTAAACCTCAACAAATCTCCTTTAGCTACAGCATAACAGGGAGAACAAAACTAGCAAATATATATTTTAAACTGGCACCTTAAACTGGTGGGTACTTAAGGGACTGAACATTTCTGTGTTTTGAAGAAGAGAATCTGTTTTACTATGAGATTTACAGTATGAACAAGAAACCAAATGTGATGCAAATATCTGAATAAATCAGCATTACATTTTCAATATATAAAAAAAACTTGAAAGTAAAAGATTTCAGTATAAAAAAATACGTTCATGAAGAGACATTTTCCAAATAGACAGGTGTCTCTTTCTTAAAATGATTAGGAAAGATTAAAAAGATGAAAACTGGAAAATGTATCCAGTTCAGTAATATTTATGTGATGCTAGTTCACAACAGCCGTTATCTCAAGAACCTACAATATTAGACATAAACAGCAAATCAAAAATATAGGATTAGGATTAGAATACTTCCTATGATGACTTTGACCTTACAGGGTTCATCAGGATCATTATATTAATGATTTATGTGATACAAGGGCAACAACACAACTGCTACAGAATGCTGATGTTTTCCTGCAATACAAAATTGCTCCTAACAGCAACTTAAAACAGAAACCCTTATCATAGTCACAGCTCATTTCTGTTACCTCACGTTATTGTGGTAACAAAAGTACACATACCAGAGCAAGTAGGAAAGGGGGAATTCCATTGTTCATTTTCTAAACACTTAATTTCTGTAGAACCAATTAGTACACGTGTATTGCTGCAAAGAAAACGCAATTTATGTCCAGTCGCCATTATTTCATTTGATGGTGGTAATCCAGCTACGTAGAGATGAGGATCCATAACACCGATTTTACAAGATCGATCTGAAAAAAGCAAAATATGTAGAATATATGTGAGTTTATGTAACAAAGCTGCAAAGAGCAAGCAAGAGAGTAGTTGGTTTTAGTGAACACCAGAAGAGCGGAAAAAATCATGAAATCTTATTGGATATTTAAATTATGCTTCAAAATACACAAAGATCAAACCTGAACTATTGCCATATTGTTTAAACAGGCATTGCATTTTGTCAGTAAAAGGATTTAAACATGTTCTTACCTATGCAAGTCGGGAATGGATTATTCCATTGTCCGTCTTCTCCACATATCAGCATAGAAATGCCATTCAGATACTTCCCAGGACCATCACAGCTGAATGTGAGGATGTGATTGGGACGTATGGGAATACAATTTTCTGGTAAACCTTTCACTGTTAACCCTTGAACTGTAGGAGGAGGGTCACATCTGGAAGATGAAACTAAAGTAGAAGAAGAAGAAAAAAAACAGTTCAAAAGGCAAGATTCAGATGTAGAAATCACTGGCCAGAATCTTTATATTTGCTGCAGTTTTTATATTTGCCAGATCATGTCAGAATCCATTTTGCCAGGTTTCAACCTGTGTGTCTGTATTTGTGCTGGAGACACGAAGGTTCAGACCAGTGGAGATAAACCACTGTCAAAACTACAGCTGTGGTCAAAAGTTTTACAATCATCACGGATCAACATGGATATCATTGTAATTTTGGGCTTTGAATGATTGTGTGGAATGACTGATTTAACATTGAGCACTCAATTTTTTTTTTAAAAAGATGTATGACATGCAATCATTCCACCCTGGAATGGAAAACGTTTATCTAATTTCCAGGCAAATAGTTTCAAAATATCTGCCCTTTGCAAACTGTTTACAAGAACAACCTGTGTAAGCAAACCATCTGCTGTGTCAGTTTAACATGCTAAGATTTAATTCATTAACCCTATAAGTTCCCTTATGTAGGGTGGCTAACTTTAACTCTAGCCTATATTTTGGTGAAAGAAAAAATACAATGCTTCTGGAAAAAATGTGAATAGTTTTTGACCTGTCAGTAAGTCTGACTTTTCTGTCACAGTCTGGCTGAGGCAGACTGTATGTGTTGTGAAAAAGGACTCAAGTGCAAACCAAAAACTATGGAACGTGATGTGGATTAACAAAAAACAAGCAGTTTATTAAGGCTGGCAAAATAAATACAAACAAAGGGCATGGGTGAAACTAAACAATAACCTAAACTGGGTGAACTAAAAATTAAACATGAAAAAACCTTAAACATGGAGAACTGACATGATACCTAAAGACATGGTGTGGACGAGCAGACGACCTGAAGGAATGACTGAAAACACATGGCACAAATAATTTGTGTGCTTTCTTATTTGTTGCAGATCACCTGATTGTTCTGTAAATAGATTTAAACGGTTATATGCCTGAGGCATTGGCTGCATTTTTAGGTAAAGAGTACCATATAACTTTCTTTGCAAAACTTAATATTTAGAAATGTACAATTTCCATTTGCATTTCAAGTTATGAAAATGATTCGTTAAACATGTTTGTGGGTTTTACAGTAAAAAAATATAACTTTTTTCTACTCGGATTTTGAATTTTTTCTCTGAATTTAGATCAACTATGGTAATATAGTATGCCAAAATGAAAAAATAACTCAAATTTCAGATATTTCAGGTTGTGCTGAAAATAATGATACCAAACAAGTAGTCAAAAATGGCCAATTATACCCTGGACCCCAGAGGGTTAAACTGATCTTTCTGACATCGAGATGCTGGGTCATATTTCATAATGACTTGACAGAAACATTGTTGAATAAAATGATGACTGATGTGAATTCAAATATGTTTGGAGTCTGATCTGACATGACAAAGTCTCTACATATTAAAAATCATTTAGAATTAAATTCTGATTTTGTCTGTGTGCAGGAAAAATATATATAGAAATAAAGACCGTCATAGCAGTCTTAATGAAGGCAGGACACATCTGAGTAAATGAGATTATATCTCCAAGGAGATAATACCAAATGAAGTTCACACGTAAGTTCGTTAAGAACAATCTGTAGCCACACATTTCTGCTTCCCTGGTGTTTGTTGGCTAATCTAAGCTTTACATCATTTCCACTTTCCCATGCTGTGAAGGTAATTGTGCAATCACTGGTCTAGCCCAATCAGATTTCTGCTGGCTGTCTTCCGGCCAATCAGTCTCCACTCCATGTACTTTAAATCTCACTGCTCATCGGTCATTCTCCCAGGCTTCCATTCAAGCCTCAATCTTCATTTCCAGAGTGTAATCACCAACAACCTAAATTGAATTCTATAGATCAATAAATTATGTTAAATTCATTTTAATGATCTCTGCTTATTGAACTGTAGTCATTCACATGAGAGTGAGACAAGAAAAGAAAGCTTTTGAACTCACGGTAGCACGACCCCCTTTGGAGTGGCTGCCAGCCCTCAGTTGTACATACGTATTTGATGGTGAGAGCTGATGTATAGCCAGGTTCGCAAGCAAAATGTATCATGTGTCCTGCTTGATACTGAGATGTTCTTGTCTCTTGTGTTACTTGGGCATGGGGAACATCTGGAAGTGTTGAACATGCTAATACACAAAACAATATAAAATGGGAAAAGAAGAGAAAAATACACAAAGATTGAAAACATACTGAGTAACTAAGCCAAGATATACATGTATGTATAAGGAAATGACGACCCGTCATTGCTACGAACGATAGTGATGCCAGTAATGTGCAGTTGTTTTAGGACAGGGGTCGGCAACCTGCGGCTCCGGATACGCATGCGGCTCTTTTGTCTTTATACTGCGGCTCCAGGTGGTTTGGGAAAATAAATTAGAAGTATTTAGCTGAAGTGTATTTTTTGTATTAGTTCTTTTTAAACTTGTAGTTCTAAATTGGAAGATTATTGTGACATTGAAATATAAAAATAAAATTATATTTTATTTTTCATCGCTCAAAATAAGCATCACACTCGCGGAAGCCGGTGTACCCGCCGAAACGCCGTGCATTTATCGAGACTTTCAACCCCAGGTAGGCCAATTATGGATCTTCGGATCCACATTATGTCAGCAGCTGTTCTCCTCCGTGAACTATGTTAAAACAAACACTGCTCATGCCTCATGACAGCTTACAGTCCTGCGTAAAGATGAAGGTGACTTCGTACAGCCCCGATTTGCAGACGCTGTTCGCAGAGGTTCAGGAGCAGAAGTCTCATTGTAAACATACCACGGCAGACCCGACGATGTTTCCATGAACACGCTTTTCAGCATCTCTTTATTGACCACTCTTCACACACGGTTGCTGTAAGCATACAGCCGGCTGTAGCTTTTCAGCTCACAATCCGACAACACAAGAGCAGAGAGAGCACAGACTTTAAGTAGACGAGGCGTGATTGCGGGTCCCGCTCAGGTGCGTCCGACTCCCATGCAGTGGCGCTGCAGACCACGCCCCGCCACACACATTAACCAGGTAAAATACATATTTAGGCAGAATTTTGCAAATATCTATTTTTCATTTTTTAGCAGCATAGTGCTGTATATATTGTAAAAAAACAATATATACAGTGTTATTTTCATTTTTGATGTCAACAAGTATTTGCGGCTCCCAGTGTTTTCTTTTGCGTGGAAACCGGGTCCAAGTGGCTCTTTGGGTGTTAAAGGTTGCTGACCCCTGTTTTAGGTCAAGGGTTGTTGAGGCTGGCTGAGCTCTGCTGGCCATCACCAAATTTGAGCAGAGGAACATGGGTAATCATGCTTTGGAACAATCTTTCTGATGTGATACTTTTTTACTTTTATAACCAGGCCTATTGTGTGCCTCCAGAAAATGTACCTATTTAGCTCTAAACCCAACGCCTTACCTGACGTGTAATGGGTCGATCCTATGAAAATCCATTTATTAATGCTGCTCTTGGTATGCTTTACAACTTTTTGTGTTTCATTTTTTCAGCTTTTCATGTGACATTTTTTGGGGGTACATAGCATGTAGTATGGTTGGGTTAGAGTAAGAGTCAGGGTAATTCTGTCATTAATGAACCCTAACAAAAACAAAATATGCACTCTGTAATATAAATAATTGAGGTATTCATACACTTTTCATGACTGTAGAGTTTTTGACGATTTAGTAATATAAGAAAAAACAAACACATTTACATGAGTTATTACATCCACAGTGCAGCAATAGCACAAGTTTAGTTAGTGATGATAAAAACATGAAGCCATGCAACTTACAGTAGCACTTTCCCTGATGGACAACCAGCCAACCATCAGCTGTGCATACAAATTTCGAGATCTGATCTGATATGTAACCAGATTCACAAGAAAAATGTATCACATCTCCTTCCTGGTACACAGCTTTGCTGGTTCCTTCTGACACATGAGCGTGAGGAACATTTGGGAGCTCTGAACACACTAAAAGAGAAAAAGTTACAATTCGTCACATATAAAGTTGTTAAAAAACAATGACTGAAGCTCTACAAGGAAAACAGTTACAAAATCAAAGTATGTCTACAACCATTCTCCTAAATGGTTAAGACCACAAAACAGTTGCATCTACATAATTTGTGGATATACTTCACCTAATAACACAGATAGAAGGATTTATGTTTGACATACATAATTAAAGAGTAATATAAGAAATGTACCATTAATTAAGGTTCAAGGTTCTCAAGGTTCTAAGTTCTTTATTATTTGTCACATGCATAGTTATACAAGTATAACACACAGTGAAATGTAACCTGACACATATAGTATATACACTGGGTGAATGTGCAGTAGTAGCAGCAAGCAGGTGAATTCTGTACATTAATATGAATAGATATCTGACCATTACCATTAATGGTAAAGGGAAAAAATAAGTATAAGTATAAAATTACTAGAGCCCCCCCCCGCCCCCCTTCAAAGAAAACCCCCAAAATAAAACAAAAACAAGCAAAAAACCCATAGCAAGTAGTAAAATCATCTATAATTACTATTTTGTCCTACATTATATTACTACCATATATATGTATGTTAACACAAAAATATACATATTTTAGGGTTGTGTGAATGCATGTAAATTCAAATAGTTGTAAAAGTGTAAAAATAAGACAATTACATTCATACTGTGCTTTTCCCCCTGCTGTAAGTAAATACCTGTGATGACCACATGCAGTGTATATGCCACTCTTCTTAAAGTCTAACTGCCTTTCCACAAAGGTAAAACATGTGATTTTAGGTACACTGAAAAACGATAATAGATCACTTTACCGTTTTGTGACAAAGAAACTTCCACACACCCCCACAGCTGGAGAAACAGAAGGATTAAAGACAGCTTCATGTTCTTTTGACGAATGTTTTCTGAGGAGAATTTCAGTAGCTTCATTGTTCAGTGACCTCCCCCAGCTCGAACTCCACCCAGAGAGATCAGGTCACAGCACAGACTGTCCAGTGGCTCTGTCCAAATGTCTCTATTTAAATACAACCTTGGACTCCTGTTGTACAAGTGCTACGGAGAAGGACTGGATAGGTGGTTAGGTGTACAAAGCACAGGACTTTCAAATGTACTTTGCTAGCGTTTACAAAGAATTTTCAGAAAAAGAGAAGATATCCAGTGATGTGCAGTTTTCTTGCTGAAAGAGCCTCGCTGATGCCAGGGGTTAAGGGAGAATGGCCAGAATGCATCGAGTTGGTGGGAAGGCAAAAGTAACTCAACTTAAATGATAAGTGGATGCTGGACTCCAGGCCTAAAAAGACTGTGGAAAAGGGGTTGTTTCATTGTTAGGCCATGAAACCCAAAGCCCCAAGACTTTCAGCAGAGTTAAACTTATGTAAGAATTAAAACAGACCCCGTGATGCTTTTATTAAAATAACATTACATGCAATTACTGTTACATGTGTGTACATGTGTGTGCTCATCTAGGTTACAAAAACACTTTAATAGCAGGTATGATCTCTTGCCAAAGGGAGGGAGTTTGTTATTTTATTTATTTTTTACTTCTTTTTGTTATCTTTATTTAATCAGAATATGTTCAGACTGGAAAGATAGGGCCACCATTTTGTGTATTTGTCCACAAAGGATTTATGAATGACTTTGATTTTACACAAAAAAAAAAGATGTACTGGAAGAACACAGACTGAGTACATAGGCTTTTATTAAAATGACCACACACATCAGTGCACTAATCATTTATAGATTTGCGTGCTCATGCTCATCGTATCCAATAGACAGAAATGTTACTGGCATGTGGGCAGATGCATTACGCCTTCAATGCACGTCTGACGCATTTCCAAACTGCCAACACGTCTTCCCCTGCTACATATGAACTCAATTACATCATTATGTTCTGAATACAGCTTATCATCGCTGACATATCTGAATTGAATATTGTGTTTGTTCATGTCTTCTCTATTTACAGTGCAGGGTTCTGTAAGAGTTAAGAGAAAAGATTTTGTTAATGTCAGTACAGTACACCAATGCAGGAATGCACAACATACAGTATATCATATATAACTATTCAAGTCTTGATTACAAAGGCACAGTGCTTAAAACCAAGCAAGTCTGATAAAATGCAATCTGTATCTGTATCAAAACTCCAGATATAGTACAGACCTCACACAATATCAAATTATGAAAGTCTAATGTTAAATTGTCTTAATTTTCCCATTTTTTTTAATAACATAAAACAGAGCGCATCTAAGAACATGAAGCCCCCAAATTCTGCATCCTTTCTCAAATAAATTATGTCAACAGCTTGAAAGGCTAATTCCTGTGTAAACTCAATTTTCTCTAAATTTAAGAGTAAAAAAAACTTGGGACCCCTAAAATACTTTTACATATGCAGAATCTTAGAAAATACAACATAATATAGCTATAACTTACTGAGG
Source organism: Haplochromis burtoni (assembly GCF_018398535.1). NCBI lineage: Eukaryota > Metazoa > Chordata > Actinopteri > Cichliformes > Cichlidae > Haplochromis > Haplochromis burtoni. The sequence goes on from NW_024583581.1 coordinate 12,496, forward strand.
CATCTCATCTGTCCAGTCCATTTACCATTTTCACAGGTTTTATATGGTGTACCTTCCATTTTGTAGTAATTTTGACAGATATACTCAACCCTTTCTCCGTGGCTGTATTGCCTTTTAGTACTGATTTTGGTGTCTCCATCTGAGAGTGGTTGTGGTTTCCCACAACCCACAGGATCTTAAATGAATATAGATAAAAAACAAACAAAAAACTATTATCTACTCACAATACTATTAGTACCATTATGCAACATCTTACAGTAAATTTTTGTGTAAATCTTTTAGAGATTCAACTCTCCAAATTACTGGGGGTTTATTCCGACTTCTCTTTTTTATATTTACAGCTGTTATTAACATGAGCAGCTTATCTGGGCGCTTATTACTGACTGGGCTTCGCATATGTACATGACATTTCCTACACAGTGATTGTAATTAGGATCAACCGCAAGACTTGTCCAAAAACATTTCCTGTGTAATTTTTGCCTGAGTAAAAGTAACCGTAACTGTTTTGGGGATTAAAAAATGTGATTAAAGCCTCCTGAAATTGCAGTGCACTGTGACTGGATGATCTTTTCTTGTCACATATTACGGGTGAGTTGACATAGAAAAAAACTGGCTTACCTCCGCATGTTGGAAACGGATTGCTCCACTGTCCATTTGCCAAACATTCAACTGTTTTATTGCCTTGCATAAAGTGGTTACGTCTAAGGCAAGTAAAGGTTAGCTTTTGTCCTTTCTTTAGCCGATTGCCTTGTATGTGTGATGTGATTCTTACACTGTCTGATTTTCTTGTGACTTTGCATTCATCTGTTTTAAAGAAGACAGTCTTTTAATCTTTCAGTTTAAAGTGTAATGCAGCAGTAGTCTAGACCCAAAGGAACCAAATAAAATGTAAATCTTAATCGTTATATAAGTTTAACAAATGAAATATAATGATTACATAATTGTTACACAAATATATGGACATTTAAAAAACATGTCAAATCACGTCAGCTTTTCTCAGTTAAAGTAAACCTACCAGAGCAGGATGGAAAGGAAGCATTCCAGTACCCAGTTTCTAAACACTCGATTACTTCAGAACCTTCCAGTTTATACTGATCAGCACAACGAAAATGTAATGTGTCCCCAGTCCTTATCGCTTCATTCCCTTGTGGTAATCCATTTACCTGCAGATTAGGGTCCATTACTCCAACTGCACAAGGGATTCCTGAAAATAATAAGTAAAAGTCATTATTGCGATTGTAGACATAATAAAGTTTTTTTTATTATGCCCTGTGAATGCTACTATTAAACATGGAGAAGCTTATTTAAAGATAACCAAACATGCATTTTGAGAGTTAAACACGAGCAAGGATACTTCCTTTATACTATTTTTATAGTTTTGCACATAGCGGCTGCAAAATGGCTCCATAGTGCTCCCCTCTGAATTGCAAGAAAGCAGAATGCAAAGAATGGACTATGCAGAAATATAAAGAGATCTACATCTTACTGAGGCATCTCATCTCTCCAGTCCATTGACCATTTACACAGGTTTTGTACGGCCCACCCTCCATTCTGTAGTAATCCTGGCAGATGTACTCAACGCTTTCACTATGGCTGTACTGCAGTCTGGAACTTTCCTTCAGGTCTCCATTTGAAAGATGTGGTGGTTTCTCACAACCCTCAGCAGCTACAAATATGGGCAACAAAAATAGAAGTTTAAAAATGTTTTCATCACAATAATCACATTTCACCATGAGTGACACATCACTGACCTTGATCAATTAAATTAAATTAAATTACGTTTTATTCATATACCAAGAATTCATAAAAAATGTTTTTGCAAGATGCTTCATAATGTAAGGTGAAGACGCAAGAGCACAAAAAGATAAGGAAAGATAAATAAACTATATGAGAAAGAAGCAAGTCACAAATAAATAGAGGGGAGTGAAGAAGAAGTGCTAAAAGTATGAACCTCTAGTAGCATAACCTGAATGCCTGATAACAGCAAAAAGATGTACTGAGGTACTCGACTGTAAGTATATGTTCATGAGTTCAAGGTTCATGTAAGAAAAAAGCCGAAAGGTGTATTAGGTGTCCTAAGTCAGTGTTTCCCAACCTTTGGGAGCCACGGAACATATTTCACATTCGAAAAAACATCACCAAACAAAAATGCCACAAAAGTATATTGATAATTTTTACCTGCACACCAAGCATAGCAGAATTGGTTTGATCTGTTCCCAGTATACCCTTTTTGCTTTCTTCTGACCACTACTCATGCTAGGGCCTCCATCTGGGTCAGAATTTTCCCCAGGACCAGGTCAGACTGATTACTTTTTCTTTTCAAATATTTATCTGTTGCTATTACGTGCTCCATTGTTTTACAGCATGAGTATTATGTAATTTCTTCTTTGTCTTCTTCTGTTTTAATGGCAGTTGGCAACCCATTTAATTAGAGCAGGTAGTTGTACTACCCTCTATTGGAAGAGAATGAAATTGTTCTGCCCATTACACCGATCGCTTAGAGTACTAATCAGGTGGAATCAGATAATCTTCCATGGCACACTTGATCATTGCTCACAGCACACCTATGTGCTGCGACACAGTGGTTGGTAAACACTGTCCTAAGTGACTGGTTGGGTTATATACAAGCACCAGTTCTTGCTTTATATGTCATGTGATACCATCGCAGGTGCAATATGGATCCACAGGAATTGGTACAAATCTTGAGCAATATATATTTAAAATGTAGTACACAGGGTATATACAGCAAGCTCATTTCTCATACCTAACAGGACGACTGAAATTTTCACATTTTTCGAGTGTAAGCAGAGGACCTTATAAATATACACTGTTAAGCTAGTTCAAACTACAAATGTCGATAAAAGTAACATTGCTGGTGTGTTGACTGAAAGACTTACTTTCACATACTGGCACAGTACTACTCCATCCGTCCAACTGACAAGTTCGGGTGCCATCGCTATCTCCCATTGTATACCTGCAATTACAACTCATATCTCATTTTGTATTTTCACCCACACACTAAAATTTATAGAGTACTTGAGCAATCATTTTGCTTCCAAGTAACCATTTTAAGTGGTCTTGAGATTGGACATCAGTGATTGGACACTGAATTATTTTTAGGTCTTCCCTTGTACCTAAACCACTTAACACTGTTGATCATCTGCTGTTCACTTAAGCCTCACTGGAAAAGACCTGAGTGGAAGTGTGGGCATTCTTCAGGAAGGGAAACTGGGAGAAAAGACTGAGGTATGTCAACCTAACACAAGAAGTACAGCAAAAATCAGCAGAAACAGATCTTGGAACTCACTTTCACAGTGAGTTCTAAATTTATGTTTAAACATTTTTAAAAATAAGCCTGAACTCTCTTATGCAAGCTTTCTTGTAATTTCTTTAATGCAGTCTTAGGAATAATGTAGTTAATGTAGTCTGCCAGGCTTCTTCAAAGCTCCTTTGAATAACGGCTTCCTTTTATCCCATTCTTGTTGACATTTTTCCAAACAGCATTGTTGTACGGGACTTTTGTCTTAAAACAACTTGAAGAGTTTCTGTTTTAACACACAAATATAAGCAATCCTCATGGGACTTTCAGAGCGCGTACATTATGTCACTGAATTATTATAGATCCACATACCCTAGATTGCAAAAGTATTTGATAGCTGTTCCAAAAACGAGCTCTTCTCCGCGGATAATTTCATAATAGCCATTGGGAACGTCCTCAGGGAGTTCACATGGCTTTACTGAAAAAAAGAAAAAAGAGAATATTTTTCATGAGTAAGTATGAATTAGACCTTATTCTTCTCTTATTATTGCTTATTTTTAATTGAAATCAGGTGCTTGCCGACAGTGACATAAATTTTTTACAAAACTCTTTGTTGATAACAGTGTTGAAGTGTGGGTACAATGTTATTGATGCAGGGATTTGAGGAAGCGATTTGCTATTTTCATACAATAGATTACTGTTAGCAGCATACTGCAGCAGTTTTACAACTGTCTCAGTACAACTCTTTCTAATTCCAAAAAACTAAAGTTTTGGGATAAAACTTTGGTAATTGATATTTTGTGAAATGTTATGAATTGCATCTTAGAAGGGATTAAGGATTATTTGTAACCCTATAAATACAGTCATAAGAGTAACAGCAAAATAGCAGGCAAACCATTTAACTTACAGTTGCATTTTCCCTGACGCAAACTCTCCCAGCCAGTATTTGTGCATATATATCTGAGGGTTGGACCAGATATATAACCAGTCTCGCATGTGAAATGTATCACATCTCCTTCGCGGTACTCAACTTTTTTAGTATTTTCTGACACATAGGAGTGAGGAACATTTGGAAGCCTTGAACATACTGAAAAAAACAACATGGAAAGAGACATATACATAGATTGACCAAGGATTCCAAAATTACATCTACATTTATATGTAAAGAGATAGTAGAACAAATAAAAAAGAGGGTAAGTAGAAGTACAAGAAATGTCTTCTCTTTTAAACTAAACAAAGAACACAGCATTTAAAAAAGTCTGACTCACCGTTTTCTGAGAAAGAAACTTCCACATGTCCCCATAGATGGAGAAACAGAAGGATTAATGACAGTCGCATTCTGTCAAGTGGACTGCAAACCAAATTTTCACTGTGCACAAATCCTTTGACAAACTGTGCGTTTTCTGTGCAGAACTGCTGTGTGTTTATCACAGTATTTGAGGCCAATGGTTAAAATATGGACTTCCCTACTGGAATTGCACAAGCCTCAAAATGACATATCGCAAACAACAAGTTTCACTGAACACGCCAGAGGAGTTCACAGACAACAATTCACAAACCTCACCCTATAATAATTTATAGACTTTATAGAGTTGATTTCTTTCATTGCCTATAAAATAATTTCTAACATTTTACAAAAGAAGGTTTGTGTCCTCTTTCAAACATCATATAAATTAATCCGTCTATTTTTATAATTAAATTAAAATATGAGATTAATTAGTCCTGAAAATATAGACTGGTGTATGATGCTCAAAACAAGTTTGCAAAATATAACAGATGTTATATCTTATTTTGTGATAGAATGATTAGTGTTCGCTGAAAAGGTTACTGTGCAGTTTAATCACCACGACTAGTAAGTCATAAATGGAGATGGTACTGAAGTACAAAGTCCATTGTAAAAGTCAGCCAGAGATTCAGGTCGGTAAATAGTTTTAAAGAAGTTGTTGTTTAAGAGAACATCTTTAAATTCAAACATAACCAATATCTATGCCCAGGGGTCGGCAACCTGCGGCTCTTTAGTCCTTATAGTGCGGCTCCGCGTGGTTTGGGAAAATAAATTAGAAGTATTTAGCTGAAGTGTAATTTATTTATGTTAGTTCTTTTTTAACTTGTAGTTCTAAATTGGAAGATTATTGTGATATTGAAATATACAATTAAAATTATATTTTATTATTTTTTCATGCTCAAAATAAGCGTCACACTCCAGGAGACCGGTATACCTGCCAAAACGCCGTGCATTTATCGAGACTTTCAACCCCAGGTAGGCCAATTATGGACTTTCGGATCCACATTATGTCAGCAGCTATTCTCCTCCGTGAACGATGTTAAAAGCAAACACCGCTCACGCCTCACAGATGACAGCTTAAAGTCCTGCGTAAAGATGAAAGTGACTTTGTACAGCATTTGCAGACGCTGTGTGCAGAGGTTCAGGAGCAGAAGTTCCATTGTAAATGTGGCGAGACGAGGTTGGGATATGAAGTAAATACTCTTCAGTTTTAAAGAACGACAACGCCACCCTGGGAATTTCACCCAGAGAATACTGGAAATAACCCTAAATCACTAAAAAGGCACTTAGGTTCGCTATACTCAATCCAGAGACGAGGTTCAATAGTGTAGGGTTTTCGGTTTAATTGAGTTGAGAGACGGGGTCTCGGGCTTCAGATAATTAAACGGCGCCGAGAGCGCACCGTGAGGCTTTTAAAACAAGGATAACTTGTAATTAAATTTATTTTAGGACTGGAGACGGGGTCTCCTAAGGGCGTAGTTGCTCAGCACTGTGGCGGTGACCCCTGACCTCGGACGCGGGATCAGGTTTTTTGCTCGGTTGGTTGCCGGGGAACTTCGGGCATCCCAAATTAACCGAAGCAGTCGACGGGAGACTGCTTCCTTACTGCGCCAGATTGATTGACAGGGTCGGGGACCCGGCTGCCTCCTACTTAAACGTCAGGAGCTTGTGAACTTTAAGAAAAGCCAGAAACGTGAGCCGGGACATCATTGCCTTTCACGCACCTGGTGGAGATCCGAGTTTTTATCTGGCGAGGTGCAGTTTTAAATAAATTAGAACTTAGTAATGAGGCCGTTTTCAAGGTGGCGTACTTGAAACGTGTAATTGGTTAGTAAGGCGGGGCTCTGGGTTATAGATGCTTTTAAATTAGTCAAAAACTTAGGTGTAACCTCTTCTGGCATATGACGTCTATGCGGGCCCGTGTGTAAATAGGTAAATAGGACTTCAATTACCTGTGTGTGTAAATAAGTTTTATAAATCTGTTGAGTCTGAAACTCCTTTATAATCTGTCTTTTTGTTAAGCCTGAAATTGTCTTTTGTTGGTGAAATTCGGCTGTGTGGATCCAGAGTGTGAAAAAACGAAAACGCCTTTCTCTTCTCTCCCTGACAGAGAAGTGTGTGTGTATTTCTCCTAAGGAGAAAGGAGGGGTTGTGCTGTGCTGTGCGGCAGCGGGCACCCGCGCGCGAGCACGAGCGGTGTGTGTGTGAAGCTGCGGCCTTGATTTCATGTCTGTACTTCTCAATTTTAAATGCTTGACAGCTAGTTTTTGAGGAGGTGAAAGTGTGTCTCTAGGTGATTAAAGATTTCGGTATATTAAATAAACTAAATTTTGTAGTCTTGTGTTTCCGATTTCCTAATGGGAGTAAGGTTTAATGGAATCTCATGAGTAATGATCTCTTGTGTAAAACTCCTGTGAAGTAGGAGTGTGGTGATAAATATATTGATAAAATTTGAGAACTGTGTGATTGTTGGGTATTTTTGGTTCTGTTAGATTTTTCTCTACCTGGAAAAGGCAGAGATATGTGCTTTATTTGATCTTGTGTTTATAAACTTTTAAGCCTTAGTTGAGTCTCTCGTTTTGAGGAGGGTAAATGGTGCAAAGTAGACTGTTTGGATTATTATTATTTACTCATGTAAAAACTGTGCAGTTGTGTGGGAAGTGTATGTGAGAGTGAATTTTTGCTGGCTTTGCGTGCTTAAACTTGTTGCAGTAGAAGTGTGTGAAGTTTTTGTGGTAAAGTAGTGTTAGGGTGTGTGAGTGTGTGTGTCTGTGGGCGGTCTCTTTCTTTTGTCTCTCTCTCAGGCTCAAGCCTAACGGAAGTTGAGCTTGACTAGCTTGTGAGACTTTGACGGCGAAAGGGAAGTACAGCGAGCTTACACCAGAAGGGAGGAGCCTGAGACCGGCCATTTTGGTAAGGTAAGTGAGGTCAAAAAAGCAAAATGGCTGAAGAGGAAAAGGCGACCCCTGGAGGGGGAAAGAAATACAAGCCACTCAAAGAGCAATTACAGCAATTAAAGAAAGCAATCAAAATGACTGAAGGGACCTCTCCTAAGGAAATTGCTCGTCAGTGTCAAGATGTAGAAAAAGAAGTGAAAGAATTATGTGAAAATCAACAGAAGACACTGGAGGACAGAATCCCTCTGCATTCCATTTTTCAACTGGAAGGGGAGAAATGTGAAAAGAGGATCAAGGAGCTTGAGGAGGAATCCATTGGACGTTTTCAGGGGAGGAAGATAAAGGCTGAAAAGAAACGTATGATGGAAAAACATGGTAAGTATTGCAAGCTTATGATTGTTTCCCAAGGTGTTTCTCACTGGATGCAAGAGGAAGTGAAAGACATCAAGCCAGCCTTAGAAAAGGAAGCTGAGGCTGAGGGACAGTTGTATCCCAGCCTGAAGGATTTCCGGTGTGCCCCACCCCCTCCTTATATGTGCCCAGTGGTGACTTTGAAGGGAGGCACTATGTGGGGGCCGCAAGGACTAGAAGGAATCGTGACAGGTGGAATTGTTAATTTACAGGAGAATCCTATATCAGTGGCATCTGTTGCGCCCACAGTGGAGGCAGACACAGGTGTACGGCAGTCTCCATCAGCGGCACCTGCAACAGAGGTAAGTCAGCCCCACTCGGTTGCCGGGACAACACACGGAAGCAGTCCACGGGGGTTGATCTTGGGACCTCCCTCTGTTGGTAGCCTAGATAGAGCTACAAAAGAAGCTCAACCTGTGGCGTCTACAAGTACTGGTCAGGTGTCATTGCAACAGCCCAGCCAGGAAAATCCATCTCAGGAGGTCTGGAGTTCAGAGGAAGATTTACCTGCACGGCAGTGTCAGAAGCCGCCAGCAAAGGCGACCCATAAAACCAATCGGAGGTCATCAGAGGGAAATGGTGAGAGAGAACAGTGGCAAGGCCACGTCGTTGGGGAAGAATCCGATAATCGGGAGGCTGTGATACACCTGGAACGCCTCTTGAAGAAGCTGCAGGATGAAGAGGAAGCAACACCACGTAGTGTAGCCCATGCGCTCCAGGTGGTGGAGGAGGGTTTGGTGTCTGCTGAAAGAAGCAGCACACGAAAATCCAGAGAAGTGAGAAGCCTAGAAAGGGGAGGGCTGGCCCCAAATTTTCAAGCTCCCACAGGAAGGACGACCCTTCGCTCTGGGAGGGTCTTGGGGGACCCAAGAGATAAAAGACAGTCGATCTTTGACAAGAATCGGAAGAAGTTTGGTGGATTGCTAGCTGCTGGAGGGCAGTGTGATCCAGAGGAGGACTTACCCCTGACAATGCCACTACTGACAGGTGCTCAGGGGGAACCAGTATACCACCCATACAATATCAGAGATCTTGACGCTCTGGTGAAGCAGCTGCCTCCCATCACCGAGGGAGGAGCGGCTTGGCTGAGAAAGCTCGGAAATCTTACAGAAGGAGAGGAGCTCGCTCTGGGTGATTTCCGAGCTATTGGAGGGAGGATCATGAGAGGTGGAGGCCTAGCAGATGTGGAAGAGATAGCCAGAACTACATGTCAACCAAACGATGTCCCCTATGCAAGGGTGCGAAATGCTCTCTCTGACGCAGTGCGTGAGAAGTATCCGACCCATAACACTGGCACTACACCTAGGATTGTTTGGACCCCAGAATACTCCCCTAGGGAGTTTATGGAGCATGCAAAAGAACAGTGGATCCTCCAAACAGGAGAGCATCCTGGGCGTGATGGCGAACCAAGGGCGTGGTTCCGATCTGCAGTGTTAGCAGGTCTCCCAGAACGAGTAACAAAAGATCTACAAAAGAATCCAGACTTTGCGGTGGCAGATTCAGCAAAATGGGAGAGGCACATTATACATCGACTTGAGCTGGAGAAAGATGAGGTGAACAAGAAAAAACAGGAGCTGGAAGAGGCGCAAGGGCTGTTAGTGAAATTGAAATTGGCTGAGGCGAGAGAAAAATTAAATGAAAAGAAAAAGGAAAATAAAGATGGACCTAAGAAGATGCTGGTGGCGCAGCCACAGGGTGATCCGGGGCCTGATTGGCCAGATTTGGATCCGGTTCTGTATCCTGATGACCGATGGCCCGCCAATGCACCAAGGCAAGGAAGACCCGCGGGGAATTGGGGGGCTACTAGGTCGTGGAGGGGACGAGGTGGATCTCAAAGGGGAGGTGGACCAAGGGGCCGTGGTCTGGGGGGACCTATGCTGGACCCGAATGTATGCATGAGGTGTGGAGGACGAGGACATTGGGCTCGTGATTGTCCTACACCAGGGCTAGCAGAAAGGAGTTATCAACCACCACCCCAGTTTCAGAGACCGCTGCGAGGCAGGACAGTTCAGACGAGGGGACATCAAGCTCCAAACCCAGGCATGGCGCCAGCGGCCCAGTACCCTCTGGCCGATTGGGGCAGGGAGGAGCAGTACTGACGGGACCCACAGAGACAAGACAACATGGGAACGGTAGACCCAATGTTGTCAATAAGTGTCGAAGGAACCGAAATGAACTTTCTTGTGGACACTGGAGCTACCTACTCGACGCTGAAACAAAAACCAAGCAGTGCCACACTTTCCAACCATGTGGTCAGCGTTGTGGGGTTTACTGGGGTTCCGAAAACTCTGCCGACAACCAATCCAGCCCTGACGGTGCTGGGAAAACAGACTTTGAAGCACAGCTATGTGGTGGCTCCCGATGTACCTGTGAACTTGATGGGCAGGGATCTGCTCATCAAACTGGGGGCCACTATAATGTGTTCAGCTGATGGACTAACAGTAACACTTCCAGGAGGAAAAGAGTTTCCGTGCCTGGGGACTTTTTCAAAGAACCAGTATTTGCTGAAAGACTCTGAACAAACGACTGCAAATCCTGCTGATATTTACTGGGGTCGGTTGGTGGATGAAGGCATCTTGAGACAGTATCAGCTGTGGAAACCTTGGATTATGGCCTTGGCAGTCTACTCTTCCCCCCGAGATCCATACCACGTCACCCTCTATTATGATAGGAATGACGACGAAATTTATAAGGACCTGTTCCAGTCTGAGCTTGAAGGTCAGACCTGGAATGTTTGTTCTCAAAATATCTATGTTGGTCCTGAAGGCGTCGCTGCAGCAGTAAATTTAACCGACAACCAACGGCCTTGGTTCAAAATGGGGCCTGATTCAGTCCCTCACATTACATTGGCGGTCCATGAGAGTCATCAGGCGAAGGAGCTGGGAACAATGGTCAGAAGAGCTCTCGGGGAACCTGGTTGGCAGCCTACTCAGATTCCAGATGTTTGGTACTCGCCAAAATGTAAAACTTATCGTATCACTTGTCAATCAGAGGACACAGTGATGTTGGAGCATGAACAAATCTCAAGAATCCATGGGAGAGAAAGAATAGACCATGCGGATGCAGTTGCCGCACTTGCCACTCTTCCTGACACCTTGTGGTCAGCAGGTCCTACAGATGTGGGCCAGGCAACGTGTTCGCCTGTTCTATTCCAGCTGAAGTCTGAAACGCCAATTTGGAAACCACAGTATAGGCAAAAGAGAGAAGCTGAGGAGGGAATTGCAGAAACCATTGAGGGGCTGTGGAATGTAGGGGTGCTTGAGCCCTCTCAATCCCACTGGAATACCCCTATTTTGCCAGTAGAGAAGCATGGGACCGGGAAGTACAGAATGGCACATGACTTAAGAGCCATCAACGCCATTCTACGTACTGACACGGTGCCAGTCCCAAATCCATACACAGCGCTGACAGCATTAACACCAGACCAGAAGTGGTTTACATGTATTGATCTAGCGAATGCATTTTTCTGTCTCCCATTGCATGAGTCTCTGAGGGACATTTTTTCATTCACATATGGGGGACAACAGTACAGATACACAAGATTGCCACAAGGGTTTGCACTTTCCCCTGGCATTTTCAACCAAGTGTTGAAAGAAGCTTTATCGCCATGCCATCTTCCAGAGGGGTGTACACTGGTGCAATATGTTGATGATTTGCTTATTGCAGCGCCGTCTGCTTCGGCGTGTACGGCAGCTTCACTTACCATACTGAGAAGACTTGCTGAGTGTGGTTTCAAGGTCAGCAGAGAAAAGTTGCAGTTGGTCCGACCAGAAGTAACATTTCTGGGCCGTGTCATTGCTCACAAATCAGTGGGTTTGTTGAACACCCACCGTGATCAGATTTTGACACATCCAAAACCACGTACAGTTAAGGAGTTGCTCTCGTTCTTGGGGTTGACAGGATACAGCCGGCATTTCATTCCAAATTACGCAGGCAAAACAGCCCTGTTGAGGGATTTGGTAAAAACGGCAGGTGTCAGAAATCTTAAGGCTGAACTGCCATGGACATCAGCCGCTGAGTCGGCGTTTATCGCATTGAAACAGGACATGTCACGGTCGGCTGACCTTGCCATCCCCAATTATGAGCAACCCTTCTATCTTGATGTTTCAGAAACAAATGGGATAGCTAATGGGGTGTTGTTTCAGAAAAAAGGGGGAGGAAGAGATGTACTTATGTATGTTAGCATCAGGCTAAGTCCATTAGAGGCAAGGCACCCAAGATGCACTCAGCATGCCATTGCGGTGTCGAAAATTATACAAAAGACAGCACATATAGTGAGGGACCATCCATTGAAGGTGTTGACCACCCACAGTGTGGTGGCATATGTTAACTCACAAGCCTTCACCATGACACCTCTCACACAACAGAGAGTGTGTAAAGTGTTAGACGCTCCTAACTTGACCTTCACACATGAAGGAATTAACATGGCAGATTTAATGGAGTCAGGAGGAGAACCTCATGACTGCGCAAAGAGAGCTGAAGTGGACGAGAAGATAAGAGAAGACCTGAAAGCGGAACCTCTGACCGGAGCTGAAGACTGGTTTACGGATGGATGCTGCTACAGGGACGATGAAGGATTAAAAGCAGGCTACGCGGTGGTTTGCAGGAAAGGGGTTGCATTTGAAGTGAAGGAAGCTGGAAGACTTGAAGGGCAGCAGTCAGCCCAAAGAGCAGAAGTAATTGCTCTAAGTCGAGCTTTGAGACTTGCAAAAGGAAAAAGAGTCAACATTTACACGGACTCAGCTTATGCCTTTGGAGCAGCTCATGTGGAGCTGGCCCAATGGAGAAGAGCAGGATTCAGGACAGCAGAAAATGCACCAATCTGCCACAAGAAGGAAATGGAGGAACTTGAGCAGGCCTTGGCAGATCCAGAGGAGGTGAGTATCATAAAATGCAAAGGCCACTCCTCAGGAACTGGTATGGTGGCTAGAGGAAATCAGGAAGCTGACCGAGCTGCAAAAGAGGCAGCGGGATATAAAGCGTCACGACAGATGGTACAAATAACCGTTGAGGAAGAACAAGGCGTGAACATGCTACAAGAAGCCAGGAAGGCTCAAGAGGAGGCGGCCCCAGAGGAAAAGGGTGTTTGGAAGAGCCGAGGAGCCTGGGAAGAAGGAGGTCTCTGGCGAGGACCTGACGGTCGACCAGTGTTGACAGCAAACTTGGCAAAACAGAAGATTGCTGAAGCACATGGCCTTGGACATGTAGGTGTCGCCCAGATGGGAAGACATCTGTGCCATTGGTGGCATCCTTTTTTGAAGGATATGATCAAGGAAAAGGCCAGGTCGTGTCTGATTTGTGGGAGGCACAATCCGAAGCCAGTGATTAAACCAGAAGCAGGTAAGTTTCCCATTCCAGAAAGACCTGGCGAAGAGATTGTCATTGACTACACTGACATGATTGACCCAGGCCCAGGAGGAGTTCGATACCTGCTGGTAAGTGTGGATACTTTGACGGGCTGGCCTGAGGCATGGCCAACCAAGAGGGAGGATGCAAAAAGTGTGATTAAGTGTCTAATTAATCATTATATCCCCCGCCATGGTTTCCCGAAACGGATTAGATCCGATAATGGGACTCATTTTAAAAATAAAGATTTGGCAGAAGTAGAACAGAAGCTGGGGTTGCAACATAGATTTGGCACTGTGTATCATCCTCAGTCGCACAGGGAAAGGTAGAAAGAATGAATTTAAATCTGAAAAATAAAATTGCAAAGATTTCTGCTCACACGGGGCTAAATTGGGTAGCAGCCCTGCCGATTGCATTGATGATAATAAGATGTTGTGTTAATCAATCTACAGGTTTCACACCATACGAGCTGTTGACAGGACGACAGTTTCCAGGTCCTTGGACAACAGTTCCAGCGGAGGAATGTGTAAAAAGTAATAGAAAACACATTGAATGTTGGAAAGAATTAAAAGCTCTTGTGTCTAGTTTCACACAACAGGTTGGAGAAGGGGTGAAACCGGAGGATAGGTCCATCCCCGATGCCAAGGCGGTCTGGCTGAAGGTCATTAAGCGAAAGTGGAGAGACCCGAGGTGGACTGGACCTTTCGAAGTCACTGCCCGAACCACCAGTGCTGTCCGTTTGAAAGGGAAAGGTGAAACCTGGTTCCATTGGTCTCAGTGTGCAGCCGCAGACGAGAGCTTGCTGGAGCGAAGCTCCACCCCAATCAATACAGGGGGGAACATAGAGGCAGAATAATCCTCTCCCCCTGTGCAACGGTCCTCCTCAGTAGTCTAACCTGAGTCGAGGTGAAGAAAGAAGAGGAGCATCATATCTCAAGTATCAATACATTTACTTCAGGCTCCTAAATAGGCTAGGGCTCTAGTCTAAGTATTCGATGGTTTAAAGGAATTTTAATAATTTTGTACGTTAATCACATACGTTTATACTTATAACTTTATATTCTTAGTACGCATCGTAGAGTAAAAGTAAAACGAGCCTGGCACCAACATGAAATTGTGGGAGAATTGGAAATTAACGGGGGTGTTGGGGTTAATAAGTGTTATAACGTGTCTCTTTGTTTTTTGGCAGACAGGTGAATTGCCCAGACGCAGAGGTCTATCCACTCCAGAGCCCGAACCGAGCAAAGCGTCGAAAAAAGTCAAGCGTGCGGCGGTTGGTTCAGGTGGGGATGATGGGTGTCTAAAAGCTACGGGCGGCGTCGAGTTTGGGTATGTTAATGGGTCCACGACGGCGTTTACATTTGATTTGTGTGAGGTACTTAAATGTTCGGGGGACGGTAATACCTGGAGATCATATAATGTGTGGGTTTGTTACCATCCAATGATGTGTTACCCTAAGTCGGTGTGGGGCCCAGCATGGGATAGTGAAATCTACACCTATATAACGGATCAGTGGTGTTCTTGGCAGGATGTGGTCGCATGGACAGGAGTAGGATGGCAGCCAAAAGTGCCACCGGCCCTGGAAGGTATAGCGATTCAGAGAGATTATTCTGTTGCAAATAATCCTATTACTCTTTCCCTAGGACCGTGGAGTGAGCTCCCTGAGTCTGGATTCGATGGAGGTGCGTTTTATTTAGTAGTAGGCCTAGATAAAGTAGGGACAGATCCATTTGGGTTAATTCGGGTGAATTTATATAATCCCAGGTCTACACCCTTGGGGTCTGATTCGGCATTAAATCGTACGGAGAAAATAGATCCAGTAGAGACAGTTACATACAAGGACCCAGAAGAGAAATGGTTTGTTGCCACTGATTATACTAGGTTAAAACCTCAGGAGTTGATAGAGCGTGCCACAGGTTTCGGAGATAGGAATCTTTGGTTAGATTGGGTGGCTCAAAATGCTAAAGAGCAGGAAGTGGTTGATTGTGTTGCTTGTGCTACCGCTCGACCTCATTTGTTTACTGAACCCGCTCCTCTGTATCCAGAGGATGAGTGGGGTTATAATTGCATGCTGAGATTAACTAGAGAGGCGTTGGACACAGGTAACTGCACCACTTTGTCAGGTTTATATCCGCCAATTGATAAACGTACACAACCAGGTTCATTCACACCAAAACGAGATAATTATACATGCTTTGACTTTTCTACCGATAGAGTGAGATTTAGGCTGGGGAGGATTGATCCGAGCTGGTGTCAGAGGACAATCATAGGAAGAACTACTAATGATGTAAGTGACCCAAGCACAGTCATAGGTACCTGGGCAAGGGGGGGGTTGTACTATTATTGTGGAGAGTATACCCTCTTGGTGCAGGTTCCCTTGGGGAGTGTGGGTACTTGTGCCTTGGTGCGCTTGGCTGCACCGTTGATGCTTATAGGCAGTAGGCTAGAGACAGTTCCGCAGCAAGGCGCGGCTGTGTCTACGGCCAGACGGAGGAGAGCTACTGGGGATGCTCACAGGTATGATCCAAGACGGGACTCGCCAACCTGGATTGACTCAATAGGAGTTCCCAGGGGAGTTCCAGATGAGTATAAGTTAGTGGATCAGATAGCGGCCGGGTTTGAAAGTGTGTTTTTGTGGGTAACTCCAAATAAAAATGTTGATCGTGTTAATTATGTTCATTATAATGTGTTGAGACTTTCTAATCTTACCAGGGACGCGGTGGAAGGCCTGGCGGAGCAATTAGGTCCGACGTCGCTAATGGGAATCCAAAATCGAATGGCGCTCGACATGTTATTGGCTGAAAAGGGAGGCGTGTGTGCGATGTTCGGAGATTTTTGTTGCACCTTCATTCCTAACAATACAGCTCCGGACGGTACGGTCACGCGGGCGCTGGACAATTTGAAAGCGTTATCTAGAACCATGCATGAGCATTCAGGCGTGAGTTCGGGGCTGGGAGATTGGTTCACTTCTGTTTTTGGGCAATGGAAAGGTGTTTTTATGTCTGCCATGTTTTCTCTTTTGGTTTTTCTAGGTTTGTTGCTGATCGGGTGTTGTCTCATTCCTCTGGTAAGGCAGGTGTTGGGTAATCTGGTGAGCAGGGCCATAGCTTCTGGTTCAGCTGAGTCAGCTGGTCCGGAACACATGATGCCTTTGCGAGAAGCCGCCTGGACGGAGGAGTGACACAATATCTGGGTAAAGGTTGGCCTTTTTTCTAAAGGCCAAAGAGGAGGAATGTGAACAGGAGATAGTTTATTTTCTACTTTTTGTATACTTATGATCACAGTATAAGCAGAAGTATCAATCATTAATCATTTACCATTGTTGAACCAGTTGACACAATAATTTTGAACTACATTTATGAGAATATTAATCTATACAGATTATCAGTACTTTAATTAGTCTACTGTTGTTCTGTACTATTCTTGTGATTTGCTTAAAGCTGTGGCCTAGTTCTGTTTTACAGAAGCCTGTGGGTCCTGCTGGACCCTGGCTTAGGATGTTATCTGCCTTAAGTTCTGCACGTACGCAGGCCTTTAGAAAACTTGCACGTACTTATATAACTCACGCACGTTTACACACACACTTAGTAAGAATAGGGGGGTCGTTTGAGGACACCATTCTGATAGATATACTTTCACAAAATGCACACTGTAATACACACTTGTTTTTCTCTAAAAACTAGCAGTTCATGTCCATATTAGGTAAACTTTTGAACCAGGCCCAAACTGTTATCATTTCCAGTAAGTTCTGACTGTGTGATGTCATCATGTTAATAAAAGGATGAAGATGCCTCCGCCCAGCGGAGATTCTTGATGTGAGACTGTTTTCCCCGCACTTGTGCACAAAGTGTGTAATAAAATCACTATTTTTGTCACCCATACGGAATCAGCTTGTTTTTCCTTCTTAACCAAAAAGAACCAGACGTAACACCAACCCACTTTCAGCCTGGCCCATTAGGGGGCGCTGGTATAAATAGTGGCCATTTGAGTGTCTCTGCATCGCTTGCCTGTGATCTCCTTTTTGGTCACCTGACTTCCTCGGTGTGGTAGAGATCGTTTGTGGGTTACGCCTCTAAAGTCTCCATCGCGGCTGGTCGTAGCTATAGAAGCCTCCTCTGAGCTATTCGGCTTACATTCTATGACACGGCTTACTTGGTACGTAATCAACTTTTGTTACGCTCTCTGCCTTCTATTGCTCTTTTATAGTAATTATTTATTATGTTTCGCAGGAAGTGTGGGCCTTAGTTTTGCGCCAAGCTACGTGAACTGAAGTGCTGCTGTTTTGCCTTGCTGTGCTTTTATCGTCGGTTCCCGTTGTGAGATTTCTTTCCCTGCTGCTGTCAGCTTTTACAGAGGACGTCGGCGTGGACAACGGCCATATGCATGCCGGTTATCGGAGTCAGCTGGCGTGCATATTGATTGACTGTTAACTTGTCGTTGTGTGACGGCAAGTTGGAGCAGTACGGCGATTCCGTTTGCTCCAGATTTTAGAGTTTTATCCAGATTGTATGTTGTTTTATTGCTTTTGATTTGTAGTTTGGATTTTTGTTACACCACTGGTGGGAGGCCCTTTTTCTAGCTGTAGATCACCAGTGTGGTCCTGCAGTTGGGTTATCCCCCGGTGCTACACATTAGTTTGTTGTAATATATTAAAATTTTCTTTGTTTCTTTTATTCAGATGCGGAGTGCCGACGTGGAGGAGACTAGGGTGCCTTGGTGGTGGGATCCCTTGAGTGTACACACCCGCCTTGTTTAGTTTATTAGTGTGAGTGTGTGATAGTGTGCTGCACTTGTGTTTTGGTGTGTTTTCTTTCTTTAGTTTGTGTGTGGCATCCCTGCCCCTCCACTGGTAAGCCTCAGCTCTGAATACCTTTTTAAGCATATTTGTACTTGAATATTTATGATTGTGCTTTTATATGGTGTTTTAAATAATTATCAATAAATTGTCAATTTGTTTATT
>NW_024583581.1:48171-48815 GCF_018398535.1 Haplochromis burtoni
ACAGTGCTGAAGAGAAACTGGGGTTGTTCTTATTTTCTTCAATCAGTGACGAATAGTAAAATGTTCTGGCTTTGCGGAGGGCTTTCTTATAAAGCAGCAAACTATTTCTCCAGGCTAAATGATGATCCTCTAGATTTGTGACACGCCATTTCCTCTCCAGATTACGAGTCATCTGCTTTAGGGTACGTGTTTGAGAATTATACCACGGAGTCAGGTACTTCTGATTTGAGGCCTTAGTTTTCACAGGAGCTACAGTATCCAGAGTCGTACGTAGTGAGGAGGTGAGGTGTCCCTCCAGGACATCTACAAGAAGCGGTGCCTGAGGAAAGTGGGGAGGATCATCAAAGATTCTAGTCACCCCGGCCATAAACTGTTCAAACTACTTCTGTCAGGCAGAAAGTACTGCAGTATCCAGTCCCAAACCAGCAGACTGGCCACCATCAGGCCACCAGACTGCTGAACACTGACCACTAACACTTCATAGACACCTCACTCTCATCTGCCGGAACCTGAACACTATGCGCTTCATATTCTACATATATGCTATTTCTTTTGCACAGTATTTAAACTGCTGACCTTTGTATATTTTACACACACACACACACACACACACACACACACACACACACACACACACACACACA
>NW_024583581.1:50483-63224 GCF_018398535.1 Haplochromis burtoni
TTTTTTTTGTATCGAAAAAATATTGAACCGTGACACCAAAGTATCGAACCGAACCAAACCGTGAATTTTGTGTATCGTTGCACCCCTAATATATAGATGCATACATATACAAGAATCACACTCACATCTGCTGTACCAGTGTAACAGTAATGTGACGTGACAATAAAAGTGCTATGATTTGATTTGGAATACAGTTACTCATATTTTGTATTTTAAATACATCACAGTGGTAAATGAATCCCATTACTCCCCAACACTGTACATCAGCCTTCCATACATATCGAAAATGTAAGGGAGTGCAGAGATCTTGAGTATCTCAGAGTATCTTGGCACAGCATGCATGCAAGATAGAGTTCACTTAGTAAACATGTAAAGGTAGAAAACAGACTCAGTCAGCTTATATGCTTTTATTAAAATGACTTCAGTGATCTAATTATTCACTCAGCATAATTACTGATAAGTTCGTAGACCCATTTCTATCTAATTTAGTACAAAAACACCATTACTGGCAAGTTGGCAACTGTATCACACCCTCGACCACCTCTGACGCATTCCCACTGCCCCAACATGTCTTCCTTTGGTACACACAAACTCAGTTTTATTATTTTCTCAATACAGTTTATCAACACTAAAATATCGAAACTGAATATTATGTCTGTTCACGTCTTCTCTGTTCACAGTGCAGGTTTCTGTAAGACAAAAAAAAGAAAGGCCTTTTAATGTTAATAAAATACAGGAATGCACAGAATATTGTGTTCTTTAAAGGACATTATGGGTATGATTTATTTTTTAGTTTATTTTTTCCTGCCTAACTATAAATGTCATTATCTTGTTTTTCTATGGCTATTTTACATGCCATCTCTAACATAGATTTCTGTACTGAAATTTTGAAGAATAAGAAATGTTTAAAAGTCACATTTGGATTTAAACTGAGCTTTCTCTAAATAGGTGGGCCAGTTATTTAATTTATGTACTTATTTATTTTTGGATTTTAGAGCAGAGTTATTTGTTAGACAAATATTCAGAATTTTAAGTCAGAAATTTGCACACCTGTATGGCTGCGGTGCTGTAATTTCAGCCATTCTTAAACTCTCTGTGAATTGTACTCATGACCATTGATCAATGACCATTTGTATATTAGTGATCATGAAATTGACCTAACAGGCCACTGTTAGTCAGTGGTGCTAGTTTCAGGTTGAAAAAACCTGCGTTTAGTTGAGACTGAAGAAGTCACTTGGATGAGTGATTAATTATTTCGACCACTGAAAACACTACATCCACATGAATAGAATAGAAGAATAGCAGTCACATCATCAGTAAACACTGGTGACCCAGTTTATCTGACAGCCATACATGTTCATGCCATAATATTACCTCCACCACATTTCAAGTGTCAAGTGGCTTTTTTTGTTATTTCAACCATGTACAGTGGTACAGTACAGAGTGAAACAAGACAACGTTCCTCCGAGACCACAGTGCTACATATGACATGTAACAGACAATCAACACAGGACTATGTAAAGTGCAATCTGCAAAGACTGCAAAAAAACGGTTGGACACAAAGGAATTTGCTGCTCTTGACAACCTCCACAGAGGATCCATCAATGTTAAGTTTTACAGTGATCTCTCCTGAAGTCAACAATAATTTCTTAAACAGGTTGTTGGTTATACACCAGTCCGTTAGCTATGCTGGCTTGTCGTTCTTGCTGATGAAATCCACTACAGTCATGTCATTGGCAAACTTGATGATGCATTGCTGCACAGTTGTGAGTCAGCAGAGTGAACAGCAGTGGGCTGAGCACACTGCCCTGAGGGGCTCCAGTGCTCAGTGTGGTGGTGCTGGAGATGCTGTCACCGATCCGAACTGTCTGTCTGTCAGAAAGTCCAGGATCCAGTTGCAGAGGAAGGTGTTCAGATCCAGTAGGCTCACTTTTCCGATCAGGTGCTGAGAAATGATTGTGTCTATGAACAGCATTCGTACACTACTTCCTTATTATCCAGGTGGGAGAGGGCGAGATGTAGAGTGGTGGCGATGGCATCATGATGGTGACAGGCGAACTGCAGTGGGTCCAGTGTGGGTAGCAGCAGGGTCTTAATGCGCCTCATGATGAGGTTCTCAAAGCACTTCATCATGATGGGTGTGACTGCAATAGGATGGTAGCCGTTGAGGCAGGACACTGGGGACTTCTTTGGCACAGGAACCATGGTGGTGGCCTTGAGGCACCTCAGGGAAAGGTTGACGATGTCAGTGAGGACATCTGTCAGCTGGTCTGCATATTCTCTGAGTAGTCTTCCAGGAATGTTATCTGGACCAGCAGCTTTCTTTGGGTTAACTCTGCGAAGAGTCTTCCCCACATGAGCAGAGGTCAGACACAGAACCTGGTTGTTGTGAGGATCGGAGGACTTCCTCACCAGCACATCATTCTGTGCGTCAAACTGTGCATAGAAGTTGTTTAGTGTGTCTGGTAAGAAGGAGTCACAATCGCAGGCAGGTGTTGTCTTTCTGTAGTTTGTGATGGCCTGGATCCCCTGCCACATGCGTGGCGTGTCACTGCTGTCTTGGAAGTGGCTGTGGGTTCTTCTGCCATGCGTGTGCTTCGCTGCTCTGATGGCTCAAGACATGGAAATATTTGTGTAAACAAGATCCAGCGCGTTTTCCCCCCTTCTCGCAAAGTCCATGTGTTGATGAAATTTCAGAAGCACTGACTTGAGATTTGTGTGGTTGAAATCTCTGGCGATAATAAACAATCCATTGGAGTGTGCATTCTGGAGCTCGCTGATCGCTGATATTTGATAGCTCATATATTATCAAATGTAATATGCTTCAGATA
The DNA here is from genome assembly GCF_018398535.1 of Haplochromis burtoni. Lineage (NCBI taxonomy): Eukaryota > Metazoa > Chordata > Actinopteri > Cichliformes > Cichlidae > Haplochromis > Haplochromis burtoni. The sequence continues at coordinate 53,315 of NW_024583581.1, forward strand.
ATGCTTTTTCTCTCATTCTACTCTTCTTCATCAGTCTATTACACATTAATCTTTGTTTCATCTCTACAAAGGAAAAAATATCTGAACTGTGCTGGCTCTTTTAGAGGTTTTGTGACAAAGTCTAGTCTGGCCTTCTTGTTGTTGGTATTTTTGTACTTGAGTGGACCAGCTGTAAACTATCAGTTTTTAAATTCATGAAGCATCTCCTGATTTTGACAGTGATATTCCTATTTCCTCAAGATTCTCGGGTAGATGTTGTGAAGTTGAAAGCATTCTGTGATTATCCACCCTATTTCTGACCTGGTTTTGTTTATCAAAATAAAACAATTTCTCAGATTATTGATTTGGTCTCTCCCAAGGTTTTCTGTGTTTCTTTCAAGTCTAATGATGACCTTCACTTGCATCAACATCTCTTTGGTCCTCATATTAAGAATGAAAAGACAACAAATGCAAACTCAAGATTCAGAATAAACTTCAAATCTTTTCTTCTTTTTCTGTATTTAATAAAATAAAAAGGGAACATATTAAAGGAACTGTAATTTACCGAGGCATCTAATCTCTCCAGTCCATTCACCATCGATACAGGTTTTGAATGGTCCACCATCCATGAGCAAGAATTGCTGACAGACATATTCAACTCCTTCATTATGTTGGTACTCTTGTTTAGTAGTTATTTTGGTGTCTCCATGTTAGGTTTTGTATTGTTGATTGTCATTTATGCTTAGAAATATTTAACCATGTATGCTTAGAGGTGTATAATTAATTGTGTAGTGATAGGTTGTGTGATCTTTAACAGGCTGCAAAGGCTTGGTGTGTATTCCACACTAGAATGCACACCCACATCCTGGGAGCACGAGAGAGGTCGTATCTTCTCTTATTGTTTTATGGTAGGATTAACGTAGCTACGTCTGTTCTAGTCTAAGTGCTTTTTGTTTAGATGAACTGTTGGATTTTCCAGACCAGCAGGTTAAGGAAGTCGTTTATGGGGTCACACTCTGACCCCACACACACACACACACACACACACACACACACACACGGTACTCTTTGGCTCTAGGCAGGTCTCCCTCATGCATGAGTAAACCAGAGAACTTTGGTGCCTTGTGTCTTGCTTTGCTGTGTAATTATATTGTCTTCAACGTTCCAGCGAATAGGTTCAAGCTACAAACCTATCACTCCATTTGAAAGAGGTGGTGGCTTCCCACAACCACAACATTTTATACTATTAGTAATATATTTTTTAGAATTGTATTATTAAAATCCAAAATTCTAGTTGATTTTTGTGAAAATAGCTATTCAGACTTATTACTGTATGAAATGATTGTTTTTTTTAAATGAAATGTTTTAAATATTAGTATAGGTATACTGAAATATTAATATAAGTATTAAAGATATTGGCTCACACAGAATGATTCTGCAAGTTTTATGTGATTTGTTTACTGTTTTCTTCTTGTCATTCATTTACATGTTTGTTCAGGCAGCTTGTGTCACTTCCAGTTAAGGAAAAAAGCTTTATTGGCAAGAGGACAAGGTCATTACATCAATAAATAACCAAAAGGAAACAAAAAGACTCAAACTAGCACAACCATTATGAAATGTTCAGTGGTCTAGGCCAGCGGTCCCCAACCTTTTTTGCGCCACGGACCGGTTGATAAATACAACAAAATAAAACTAGTACCGGTACCGAAAAAAGAAGATTCATTCATAACACACGTGAAAAGACCCAGGAAAACCGAGTAAATGATAAAAACGATAACAAAACAACGCTGAAAACCGATAAAAACCCTGAAAACTATACATTTCACATCTGAGCCTCAACTCTCCCGGCCCGGTACCAAACGACTCACGGACCGGTACTGGTCCGAGGCCCGGGGGTTGGGGACCGCTGGTGACATCATTATGATTTTTATAATTTATGATATATAATATAAAATATATAATATCGTAATTATCTCATAAGAGAAGCAGCAATTAGGAGAGCAGCAGTAAGAGAAAATAGCTTGATGTATTAATATAGTTTTTTAGGAAAGGCAACTGTGGCCAATTGCTACTGTTTTCTTGGATTTTGTGAAGAACTTTGGTGTACCTCTGGTTTTAAATGTGCAATACAAATAAAGTTGTATTGTATTGTATTGTATTGTACAGTGTCCAGACTTAAACCCCGTAGAGTTTGGGATGGACTGGACAGAGTGAAAGCAAAGTAATCTGCAAGTGCTACACATTTATGGGAACATCTGTAACAGATGTGGGAAGAACTCTCTGAAGAATATTTGATTTCTATTGTAGAAAGAATGCCACAGGTTTGTTCAGCTGTTATATCTGCCGAAGGTGCTACTTTGATAAGTCAAAAATTTAAAAAATACATTTTGGTCTTTAAATTAATTCCATGATTTCTCTTTCAACTCCAATTGCTTTTTTTGTACTATACTTTCATTTTAGAGTGCAATGAGACAATAAACAGCATAATTTTCAATAATAAACTAGAAAATTGGGGTGTTCTAAACCTTTAGACCTGCTGTGTACATAAGGTATGTATAAAGGGGCCATGAAAAGGGAAATATGCTGTGTAAAAAGAAAATTATGCAATTCTTGTACACGGTTTTCATGCTTCATATAATAGCTTCCTCTGTGAATGGAAATCTTAAATATTACTGGCATAAAGTATATAACTTTTTTACTTACCTTAAATGAAAGGTTAATTTACTTTTGTTTGTCTGTGACCATTATCAGATTCATCTTAATCCAGTCACGTCAGTTTAGGATTCATGTGCTGATTTAGCTGCATTACATTCAGTCTGTATTTAGATCAAATGGGGAACTGACAACCAGATTGAATCAGCTTCCATATGAGTGAGGAGGTGGAATAAATGACTAACTTTTTGTCTCTGCTTCCCATTGCAATCAAATTCATTTCCAAATGAGGTTTGTGGTCTGTTTATTGTGCCACTTACGTAAATGTGTAACGTTCACATGTTCAGGACTGTGAAAATCTGGAAAAGGTGAGGAAGAGTCTATGGTAGAGATTTATAAAAAACATATTGATGTATGAGGATTTTAAGGAAGAGTTTGTGCATGTACAATTTTACTACAAAGGTTTCAAAAGGATGCAAAGTGCATTAATAAAGTATGGATGACATATAAGAGTACAATACACTAGATTTAAAAAAACATACTCAAAAGAAAAAATCTGATTGCCTAAAGGAAAACAAAGTACAAAAATGCCTGATATGGTTTCTTTAATTGCTATTCCTAAAAGCACACAACTCTCCAAAATCACCAGACCCCTTACATGAAAGTTAAGTTGCTCTACAGTTTATTCCAGATTCAAATGTTTATACTCCATACATATAGTGTGTTTGCAATCGATCATTCCAGGTGTATGAAGACAGTCTGTTGCAGGTCGGGTCAATAAAGTCCAATAAATAAATAAATATTGTTTTATTCTCCCTTTCTCTTTCTACCGTATTCACCCAGTGGAGTGAATCTTATATCAATATGAATATTATGTCACAGTCCTCCATTCCTCTCTGTGTTGTCTAGGTTTGTGTTTTTCTATCTCTCTTTTACACACTCCTCTTCTCCTGGGTGTTACTCATTTACAGGGCCCTTGACCAACACACTTGAAGGCAGCTGGCTTACAGTGGGGCAAAAAAGTATTTAGTCAGCCACCGATTGTGCAAGTTCCCCTACTTAAAATGATGACAGAGGTCAGTAATTTGCACCAGAGGTATACTTCAACTGTGAGAGACAGAATGTGGAAAAAAAAATCCATGAATCCACATGGTGGGATTTGTAAAGAATTTATTCGTAAATCAGGGTGGAAAATAAGTATTTGGTCACCTCAAACATGGAAAATCTCTGGCTCTGATTCCTGTTTTCTCGCTACATGTTTCCTTTCCATGTACAGAACTTCCTGGACCCTTCCCTGTTTCCCTCCAAACCCCCATCGAGTGAGTGTGAGTGGACCTCTGTGGATTGTGAAGTGCTAGTGTGAAGAGGAGTTTAATTGTGTTTGCCTTTTTCCCCTTGTACCTCCTTGGATTCCCTGGAGCCCCTCTCACCCCCAACACTGTATATATTTATATATCTCACCTGGTGGCATTGTGTAAATAAACCTCTTTTGATTGCACTATTTAGAGTCCTGTGTTTGATTCCTGCCTTTGTGATTGTGACACATTAAAAGTTATACAAGAGGAGAGTTGGATTAGCCAGGATTAACAAATGTTCACAATCAGTCTTCTTTATGTAAAGTAATGACATGCCTTCCAACAATGCCCATATTGAGGCCATTTTCTCCATTCCTGTCTTGGCCTGGTCAGAGAGCTCATAGAGGCAGGGACAATTTCTTTTCTCCTGGCTAAGCAGAAAAACAGATCACAGACTGAACATTTTTTCAGCTCTTTCAGGTAGAAAAATGTTAAAAGTATCAATTAATTATTATATAAAATCAAAAGATGTATATATGACTTTTATGTCAGAAGAGAATGCAGTTGCTGTCCACCTAACAGCGTACTTGGATAAACATAACATCTATGACCGTTTCTGTTTCAAATGCTGCACTAATGAATTAGACCAACTATTCACTTTAGCTAAAGTTATTAAGTTAGCTAAAGAGTTGGGATGCTGTGTAAGACATAAATAAAGCTAAAATACAAAGGTTTGGACACTGTTTTGCATGTTTCCCTACTGTAGGGGTTTCTACAAGCATACAGGGCTCTGAGAGGGTACAATATGACAACTCTGGAATTCTACTAGAAACAGTCGATCATATTTGTTTGTCGAAGCTGAATTCAGCTAAATTAGCATTTTTAGCTAACAGCTACAATAAGCATAAAAGTTACTGTATGGCTATCATTTGTTAACATGACGCTTGTTCTTATACATGTAATACATTTATTACCAACCTGAGAGTTTATCCGCTGGTCATTCGACATGACGAATGACTTCTGAAGTCCGTGCCCCCCAGCTTTGTGGAGTCTTTCATAAACTTTTCATGATGCCAACAGGCTCAATAAATATAAATAATAAATATCTCATAATTAGCTTCACATATTTGTGTTTTATACTTTATTGCACATAGTTAATCATTGTAGAGTAGTATTAGAAGTAGATTGCTACACTCAGATACTAACAGACACAAATAGAGAGGAGCTCCCTTCTCTAATGAATTTGCGGGTTAGGGTCTGTCTCACTAGTGAAGGCACCAGAAGGTAAACATGGTCATAAGTTTTGGGATTGGAGAAGCTCTTTCTCTCTTTCTGCAAGTCTGACCGAAAGCCACTTGAAGTGGCATCTCCAAATAAGGAGATGCTCAGAAAATTGCAGAAGAAGAAATGTGAGCCGACATCAGACCTAAGGCCACCCTAAACTGTTTCGACCAATCATGTTAACATTATCCTTATCAAACATAATAAAAAAATGTTTACTGCCTGGGTGCAGCAGCCTTTTGTCTCTGAGCCGGAGAGAGGAGGTCTATAGCGCCATGTAAAACCAGTTTTTGATAATAAATTGCGAAAACTTATAATTGGAGCATATTTGTCTTCTCTCTCACAAAAACCTCTACACATAGTAACCTATACTCGATGGTCACGATAAAGCCATTTTAACCACTGTACGTGGAAAAACTCACAATACATTGGACTAGTCATTAAATTTTCCTAGAAAAACAGTGAGCGGCTGCCTAACTAATCAATTGGTGTTAGCTGCAACGGCGGCCTCTGGAAATTACAGCAAGGACTGCACTGGATTCAAGGTTGGAGACTTCGTTCTACAGTTTGCAGCTGCCTGGGAGGAGGCTTGCTGCTTTTCTTCCTGTGTGACAGACAGTGCGGCAGGGAAGAGGACTCCTTTTGGATTTGACCAGATTCCTCCTCAGAAGAGAGGCGCCAGTTTATAATTTTTTTTCAGGGCCACTGGCTCCCCCGACCACAGCGATCCAGGCCTGCAACCATATCGGACGTGGCGATTCTGGGTTGGTTTGTGTGTGTCTGTGTGTGTGGTGGTGGCCCATTAAACTAAAGTGGTGAATTAAATCACAAGTTACTTTGGGACTTTATTCTACTTATTCTATTTTCGAAACTGAAGGTGACTAATTGATTTAATTATTATTTTTTTTTGCTTGTTACTCAGTTAACAAATTTAATTCAACTTGAAGATCTTGTTGCAATTAAATGTTTCCTATTCCCAGATAAGTTTTTAGTAAGTAGTTATTGTGTGATTAGAGTGGGAAAAGGGAAACACTGAACTTCCAAGTAAAGTGAGAAAAGCTTCTGAAAAGAAAGGGAACGCCTAAAAAAATTATATGTATATAGAAACAGGAACCGATAACAAAATTAGCAGGTAAGATATAGCGATGGGAATTCCGGCTCGTTCTAGAGAACCGGCTCTTTTTAGTGAGCCGGTTCTCTAAAAAGAGCCAGATGTAACAGTGTTGGCTTCTTAGGGCTCCCAAGTGGCTCTTCAGGTTGTTTTGTTGTTTTAATTAATTTATTATCAACAACAATAGAATATTATGCACAAAATGAATTACTAATGTAAAAATGTTTTTTATTTATTTATATGGGTTTATTATATAAATATGATTTTATTTATTTACTCCACATAACATAATGAAATACAAAAAACAACTATTTACAGTTAAACTTTGAACTATTTAAATTTTCAGCTTTTTCTTTTAAACAAATTTAAAGTGAAACAACACAAAACACTGGAAACCACAACACAATAAAATATAGATTAAATTATGCAAAGCAAAAAGAAAAAACTGAAGACCCAGATCTTTAATTTAGGTAAAGGTTTGCATTCAGATGCATGATGCTGTAGATACTGCAGCAGAAGCAGCAGCAGCAGCAGTTGCAGTAGACACACTGGCATCTTCATTAATATCACACTCAACTGACTGTGTTTTGTCTTCCCATTGCACTGATGGGTGGACAGTTCTCAGGTACCTGTGCAGTTTGTTTGTGAAGCCTATATGATATTCTTTTCTTGTAGACTCTACACTCTGCCTTTGTAATGTCAGTAGAATTGAAATGGTTCCAGATTTTGCATCACTCATTTTCTTTACTATACCTTTCTAATATTGTTTCTTGTTGTTGCCTCTGGCTCTCCCTCTTCCTCTTCCTCTGTTCATGTGCTAATGCTGCTGTTAGTGTAACTATCGCCCCTCCCCCCTGTGCTCAGCACAAACAAAAAAACAAACACATATTGATCAGTGTGGCATGAAGCGAAAAAAAGTGTGAGAGAAAGAAAAAAATAAAGCAGTTCCAAAAGCCGTTTTGTTCGCGACCGACCCATCACTAGTAAGATAAAGTAAAACGAACTCTAGGTGGGCCTAGCTACTTCAGGGTCGCTACATTGGTTTTTGCTCTAGATTAAAGAATGGCAGTTGCTCAAATTAATTTTCATCAATAATGCTTTTACCTCATAATTTGCATCACACATTTGTTTTATCATTTACTGCACATAGTTATGTTTAGACTGTTACCGTCACCCACTAACAGGCATAAACAGAGAGAAGCCTTCTTTTCTGTGGAATGTGTGACGAGCAAGGTCTGCCTGAACTGGTGATGGCACCAGAAGGGACAAAACCTTGAGGCCCACTCTGCTAGAGGAAACTCGGCTGTTAATTTCTGGGGTTAGAGAAGCTCTTTCTCTCCCTTTTCTTTTCCTCGCTCCCTTCGCTATCTCTTTATGCAGATCTGAGCAGAGGGTAAGAGGTGGTTGCCATGGTAAAGGGAGCGTTGCCTGCAAGAGGGTCATCTCTAAATAAGGAGATCCAGACAGGTGCAAAAGAAGAAACACAAGCTCATATCAGACCACCCTCAACTGTTCAGACCGGTCACATGATGTTAACATGATGTTTCTGTGACATGCAATAAAAGTCTTTACATCCTGGGTGCTTTGTCTCTAAACCGCTTTGTCTCTAATAAAAAGTGAAATCTAATTATTTTGAGCATATTTGTCCTCACTCATGGAAAAAACCCAACACAACTGGAATAAGTGATCCTTTCTTATATTTATTTTTCTAAAGAATTAATGAGGATTTTTGACCTGTTTTAAAAAGCCTCTGTATAAATTGTATAATTTTTAAGTAAGACTTTGAATTGGAAAATGATTTGCACTGTTTAGATTCTATTTGGTGTTATTTGGCAAGGTTTTGATGTGGGTCTAGTGGTATTTCCGTAGTTAAGGACAGATTTTATGTAACTGAATATGTTAATTGTTTAATAATTTATTATTGTTTAATAAAACATACATTAAACCCACAAATAAATGCAAAGTGGAAGCTAAAAATAACGAGAACGTCTGTCTCTAACAGTTTCTTTTCTCGGCTCTTGTAGTTATTATCGGTGCCATGATTTTCATTTCAAGCAGACTGTGCTGTTACTAATATGCTGATCATAAAATGACACACTGTCTCATCTCAGTGGAGTATGTGAGGAATAAAGAGCATGCGATACTACACAAACAGCTTGTATTGACATGTGTTATAACCTCAGGATAAAAATGCTCGGAAACTCAAGTGCCAGTTTTAGGACGTTTACTGACCACTTTTAGAAACAACCACAGCTAGTCGCACGCATACATAAAACTGTCCCACCCATAACAATCCGGCAGGGAGAACCCTGATAAACCTCTGAAGGTTCCAGGGTGCAACGCCCCCAAACATACATTAACAGCAACACTGTCTATAACAACATGAATGCTCTTAAAGTGAAGTAATTTATTAGCCATCTCATGATAACTGGTTTTGTTGGGTCTGCCTATTTTGCAAACGCTCATATGGGTTGTATTTGACTGTAGGAAAAAATCTTTGTTTGAACCAGAAAACCTGTTAAATTAAAATTCCTGAAATAAATATAACTGAATTTTATTTTACAGCTCCAAACAATAACAGATTACACCTTATATTATAGAGGAAAGTACACGTCAGGTGGATTTTTTTCCTTGTCTGAATGATTCTACATACAATGACCCAGAGAGAAGTTATGGAAACTCCAGAACAATAAAAAGGTTTTTATGACTAAACAAACATCAGCCAAGTCATGTTTTTGTACAGATCATTTGATAACTCTTTAAATCAGATAGTTAGTATTCAAAATTCAGTTGCTGGGCAACCTTTATTAAATCATAAAATTCTCAGGCTAAGCCAAGTGAGGCATATAGGTTTTGAATTTGTGTTAGAAGATTTATGCGAGATTGATTTCACTCAGAAAACACGTAGACGCTGAAAACAGACTCAGTCAGCATTTATGAGCTTTTATTGAAATGACCACATACAGCACTGGTACTTCACTGGTCTAAGTCCTTATTCTGCTCTTCAATTATTGACACATTAGTGCCCTCGTGTTTATCTAGTCTTGTACAAAAAAGCGTTACTGGCAAGTCGGCAAATGTATCACACCATGTTCACACTTCTGACGCAATCCCAGTGTCCCAACGGGTCTTCCTCTGGTACACATAAAGTCGATTACGTCATTATGTTCTGAATACAGTTTATCATCTCTTGAAAATCTGAATTGAATATTATGTCTGTTCATGTCGTCTCTATTCACAGTGCAGGGTTCTGTAAAACATAAAAGATAAACAGTCTTTTAACGTTAGTAAAATACATGAATGTACAGAATATTGTGTTCTGTAAAGGACTCTGTGGCTACAAATAAAATTGATTTTCTCCTGCCTAATTCTAAATTGTGGTCAAACACTGGAATGGTACACAGATGATCTACTGTTGCTGTTGCTCTTGTGGGTGATTACTGTCACGGTCCCCGTGTCTCTCTGGTTGGCCCACGCTGGCTACAGGTGTTGTTGTTGTTAGTTTTTGTTTTCTTTGTCTCTCCTCCTCCTCTCTGCCTGGGTGGAGCTCGTTACGGGCTCTCGCTCTTGGCCCACGCACCTGTGTGATTGT
>NW_024583582.1:0-19375 GCF_018398535.1 Haplochromis burtoni
GTTAGTCATCCAGTTGAACTGAGTTAGTGTGTGTATGCCCGCGGTTATATGTGTCCTGACGGCTGCGTCTATTGTGTCCCCAGGAGAAGTGTGAAGCGCCAGACAGCAGCTAGCACGAGGAGTGCTGAGATACGGGAGTCAGGGAAAGCACGGGGATTTATTGTTTTTTGTACCATACACTGTAAATAAACGCACTGTTTGTACATAGAGCACCGCGCCTGGGTCCTCCTTCCCCACACCTCCCATGGTTTGCCATGCCGAACCGTGACAGAACCGGTTCTTAACAAGAACCGGTTTTCGATACCCATCCCTATCAATAGCAATGCATATGTTTCTGTAACACACCCATTAAATATAGTTACTTATACTAGCTGAACTATAATCAAATATCAGACTTCAGTTCATTTGCTTTTATATAAATTGTTTTGAGTGTCACAAAGGAATAAAAATCGACCTCCTTAGAGCCTGCAAGTTATTGGATAACAGTTTGTTATGTTATAGGCTGTACTTTGGAAATGGGTTCATTCTCAGCAGTGCTGACAAATGCAGTCAGCAGGACGAGTCTTGTGTCCTGGACTTTTAGGGTCATAAGGGCCTGTCCTCTGGTAGAAACATAAAGCTGTTTAAGCACAGAAAGTGTTTTTGTGAGGTCCTTGAGACTGCGTAAAAGATTATGTGATCAATGCTTTTTAATAGCTACTGATACCAAATGAGTTTTGCATTGAGTTGTATGCTGGTATGGATTTCTGTGGTATTGAGCTAGATCTATACCTGACAGGAGACAGCCAGAAACTCTCTCCTGTCTCAGTTTCTCTATGTTCAGCAGTGTTTTTCTTCCTCCCTCTGTTCCCTTTCAATTCCTTCATTTTTATGCACTCCCACTAATCTAGAGGATTAAATTATTCTGCATCTACCTGTATTCTTTGATTATTGCTGAAAGCTAAAGCGCTGAGAACTGGCTGGGATTATCTCCCAGTGGAGTGTTTGATGTTGCTGTCTTAATGAGGCTGGCAGTAGAAAGCCGCCGCACTTAAAACCCTTCCCTTTTAGGTTGATGTAATGTTGCAGCCATCTTAAAAGTAGTTATTACAGAGACATCGCATTCACTTAAGCATGTCCACTTCTACATTAATCTAGGGTCACACCCCGGTCAAACGTTTCTGCTCAATTTAAATTGTTTCAATAGCTTAAGAAAGTGCTGAATGTCAGGGAAGCATTTAAGCTCAACTCTCAGCAGGATAAAAAAAAAAGAAAATATATACACACACACACACACACACACACACACACAAACGCTAATTTAGAGGTTGCTATACACAGCTTAGTTTATTCACTGGTTAGAATTTGTGCGATAAATACCTGTAATAAAAAAGATAAAATTATGTCAAGCACATTACTAATTTGTTATTTCTTATAACTGTATTTCAGTTGAAACGGCTCATGCAAAACCTGCCTTTCAAGATGTCTCATAGAATTTTTTGCACAGCGATGAAGTTACATTTTATTTTTCTTGCGCTGAATTATGCATGACTCAATAACTATAAACAACAAGATAGATGGCCACAAGACACGCATCTTTTTGCAAGAGTCAGTTGAGGTGAAGGAAAAACAATGGATATAAAATATACAAAGTTACTGTCAAGAGTAGGCAGGAAGGAACCAAATGCAGGACTTACAGGAAAAGAACTAAAACCAACCTTTTATTTAGGTAGACAACTGAAGTCCAATAATGTATTTAAGTCCAGAACATAAATCAAACTAAAGAATCTATACTTCTCAAGAGACAAACATAACGGTACCTTAACAGACACTGTGACATTGGAGAAAGATAAACTACAGCTACATGCACATACATAACGTAACTAGAAAGAGTGGAAACTTGTGGGGAACGTGTGATGAGACACCATTAGAATGATACATCAAGCTCCATTCCTTGAGACAAAGCAAGACTCTGACCAAGAGTTAAGTATCGTCAAAGACAATGGAGCTTTCCAAGGAGAGGTGTTATTTTTTTGTTGTTTCTTTAAACCACAAGAGGGTAATAATTAAAAGCAGATAATAGGCATTGATTGTCGCTTATGGCACAAAATGCTGATTGAGATGCACTTTCACTTTGGTTTTAATTGATTTTATCTTTTTATTTTTAAATTTCACTGGACAAGCATGCTGGCCTTGCTTGTCCTAATGGAGTGCGATTTCCGAATGAGTTACTAGTGTGTTGCACACAGAGCGACTGAAATAACGAGGTTGCAGACACATACGGTGGAAATGAGTTTGCTTTGAAAGGTGGCTGGACATAGAGTGGTACTCGGACTACAGCCGCTGCTTCTCCACAATGAACGGAGTTGATGTCAGGACTGATGATGCCAGTTGAGGTGGTTTGGGTATCTGACTCGGATGCCTCTTGGATGCATTATGGGTGAAGTAATCTGGATATGTCCTACAGGAAGAAGTCTCCGGAGCAGACCCAGGATTTGCTAGAGAAATTATATCTCTCAGGTGGCATTGGGACTGACTTGATGTCCCCCAGAATGCACTGATAGACATGGCTGGGGTGAGGGAAGTCTTGGCTTCTCTGCTCTGACTGCTGTGCCATGAGCATAACCCTGATAAGTGTTAGATGGATGGATGGATATTGACATGACCACCAGTGCACAAAACTGGAAGAAAAACATGAGCTGTCATGTTAACTCTTGTTAACAATGGTTTGAATTTTTTAGGTGTTAACTCAATGCTTTTTTAAATTAAATGTGTAAATCTGTGTGTAGATATCTTTTTCATTTTTAAAATATTTCTGACACTTTCTATTGGTCATGAAAGGAAAAAAAAAACAAAAAACAACTACATGTCCACTCACTTATAACTAGTTAAGCAACTAACCAAATTTTAGATTAAGGAAACCTTGTGAACCGGTACATTCAGTAAGCGGAAAGTAATAAATTTCTGGACATTGCCCATTTGTAGTGGTTAGAGCATTATTCATTGTTTCATTTTTTTTCTTTCTTTCTTTCTTTCTTTCTTTCTTTCTTTATTTTTAGTTTTTAGTTTTTAGTTTTAGTTTTTAAAATGCTGTCTCCACTCTGCAAACCTCATGACTTTGCACAGCTACAAATCACTCCAGCGCTAGTTGGAGGTCACTGCTCTGGTCCTATTGGCTTCAGAAAGCAGAGATTCTGAGATTACCAAATTTGACACACTCTTCGCTGTGACTTTGGCTTCAAAATGTGTTGATAGAAGTTATGTACAGAATCAGTAAGAAAGAGCAGCTCTAATGAAGTCCAGAAAGTCCACATCTTGACTTCACCATCAGAACTGCACCTTTCGCGCCACAGAAAAGGCATTAAGTTCTCATCTCATTAAGCTAATGTTTCATGTTGATCTTTTTGTCTTTTATTTCTCTCCTCTGGTCTTGGCTTAAATTGTGTTTGGGTATAATTAAAGGCTATACTGAGATAATAATTGATACGATGTGTGATCATCATAATCATTACACATATTTTAACAAACAGCTCCAGATCTGAGGGTCTTTTGGCTTCCTCCGCTTGCTATTCTGCAAACTCCGATAAGACAGAGTTTGGTAAGTGGCACTCCAGAAGACCAGTCATGAGAGACTGTGTGAATGAGAGCAGTGTAAAGTTACTTAGCTAGAAACCACTGTGCATGCTGACAGAGATTACTGACATTCTTATTCCTCATACGTTCTTCTTAATTTGCCCCTTTTTTGTCTTTACACAAACGTGAACTAATGCTTAAACATGAGATGTTGTTTTATGACTGAGAAAATGACAAATTGTTCTGCTGCAACCATATTGATCCCGGACAGTGCGTTTTTTCCTGGAAACTCTTTTAATGTGTTTCCATAAAATGCTTTTCTCATCAGATTCCAATGCCAAGTGGAGCACTCATAAAAATCAGCCATTTGTTCCACTTTAATTTCTTAAATGGAAATAAATTATGACAGTAAGATTCATCTGATTCATTTAGATCTTTGGACTAACTACAGCAAAATAAATCTGAGAAATAAACAGGAACTAAACTAAAGACACAATCCATGAGTGGACTGGACTGGACTTTTCTTGGAGCTGTGGTCGAATCTGTCATGTCTGAGTTGATGGCTGATAAAAGTGTCTGCTAATTTATCACCATTTTTCACAACGCTGGAAATCAAAACACATGTTGTAAAGGAAAAAAGTGGCTCAGGCCTCTTCATAAAGCCCAGGAGTGACAGGAAATCCATTTCTGTCGTATGCAATTACCAGCATGCTGATTCGGGGAAAACACTGCTGCTTTATATTTCATCAAGGCCATCGAAGAGCTGAGGTGGCGCTCAATACTGGCTCCCAGAGTACTTCTCTTTCTCACTTTCCCTCTCTCTCTCTCTCTCTCTCTCTCTCTCTCTCTCTCTCTCTCTCTCTCTCTCACACACACACACACACACACACACACACACACACACAGAGAGAGATAACCACTATAGTTAAAGGTACGCGATGTCCACATCTCAACCTGAAGGAACAGAAAACACTGTAAACCCATACCTGCCCAGATTCTCACAGAGAGAACAAATGGGTGCAGAGATTAAAGTATGAGAACAGAAAAGAAAAAAGTGAATAAAAAGAAATGAATAAAATAAGCAAAGAGGAATAAAGAATAGGAAAAATAAAGATCAAAAGAAATGTTGAAAAAGAAAACAATAAAGAATAGGAAGGAAAAAAGAAAAAAGCTGGGAAGAAAGAAGTGGATACAAAAAATGAGTTAAGACAGAGCTGCTAAAGTAAAGCGAGGGGGAAACAAGGAGAGGAGAAAGAAAAGACTACAGAAAAGGAGGAAAAACAGATTAAAAAGAAATGGTAGAAAATGAGGAACCAGACAACAAGCAAATGAAAAGCAAATGAAAAGCAAAATGTGTGCAAAAAGAACGTGGAAAGAAAACAAAGGGGCTGAAAACTAGAAAGCAGGGAGAAAAAAACGGTGTGAAACAAAATGAAAGAATTGAGAGCGAAGAAAAGAGCAGTAAAGACAAAAATAAACAGTGAAAGTAAAACAAATAAAAGAAGTGATGTAACCACATAGGAAAGAAGAGAAATGAAACAAAAGAAAACAAAAAAGGAAACAAACAACAATGAATGAAAGCAGAAGAAAAAGAGAAAGTAAGATGGCAGAATTAAAAAATGGGAAGAAGAAAATATAAAATGTAGAGATGACAGTAGAGACAAGTAGAAAAGAAAAGAAATGAGTTGTGAATAAATGAGAAAAGAACAGAGAAAGAGCAACACTTGTAAGAAATGAGAAGAATATCAAGGACAAAAGTGAGGACAAAAGATGTGAAAATTTAAAAAATGAACAAAGGAAGAATCGGAATAGTAGAAGATAGAAGAGAGGGAAGAGAGAGGACAGACCAAAGACAATAGAGGAGCAGATGATGAGAAAGAAAAGATGACAGATGAGGAGGAGACAAGAGAAGAAGAACAGTAATTTGTCTTTGGGGTTTCAACAAAGAAAATTGAGCTTCTCTTTTTCCTGGGTGCTATTTATTATTAATTAGGGTAACTCCCACAGTCCCCTGTGTGTCTTTACATAAGGACTGCTTTCACTTTAACATCTCATCTGTTGTGTTGATCATGCTCTGCCAATTCCAAGAAGTGTCTCTGTGTTCTTAATTAAGTCTCACTGTTTGGTGACAGTGACAGCATGTTTTTTTTTTCTCAATTGTGTAACACAAGAGACATACTATTATCCATGTGTAATCGTTTAACTAGCTTTCACATCATGCCAAAGTGTCAAAATCTGCAATTTCTTCAATGGCCAATTGACACTGGCTCAAAATTCCCATGAATTCCCGTGTTAACTTTACAGCTTTAAAAAACATGTTTGCAAAAGTTACTTATTGATCATTTTCCCTTTCATAACAACTGTGTAAGAGTACAGTTAAAGTAATCAAACAGTCAAGATTGAAGTGCAGACTTTCCGCTTTCATTCAAGGAGTTTAACAAAAATATAAAATCACTACAGTCATTTTTATAAATAATCGCCCATTTTTAGTGTCTTAAATGCAATTAGACAAATTAATACAATTTTAAATTGTAATTGTAATGTTTATTATTGTTTTTAATATTTTTAATACTTTAATACTTGATTCCCCATTTAAAAACATGCTAACAGGCCTTTACTGCAGCCATCTTCAGCTGCTGCTTGTTTGTGAGTTTCTCTGTCTTCAGTTTTCAGCAAACAAAAAGCATGCTCTGTTGTGCTGAGATCATGTGATTGCCCAAAGACTTTTTTTTAGTATGCTTTGGGTCAGTATCTACTTCAGCCCAATATTAAGCCAAAGCTTGTATTAATGTAGACATTTTGGCTCATCATGTCCATTTCATGTTTTGCCCCTTCAAAGGTAACATTGCCTCCAACATATCTGACAGATCATGTGCAATGTGAGGTGCTCCATTCTTTCTCCATACTTTTCTCTTCCTATCATTCTCTACAAGTTGATCTCGGATTCATCAGTCTATTTCTTCCCAGCGCTGTGCAGGCCCTTTTAGATGTTTTCTGACAAAGTCAAAAAGAAGTGCCTTCCTGTTGTTGAGTGTAATCAGTAGTTTGAACATTGTTATAATGTTTCTTCTTGATTAAAGTAAGTAAGTAAGTAAGTAAGTAAGTAAAATTATATTTAAATATGACATTTCTAGATAAAAAGATCACAAAGTGCTTCAAACAGACAAAAGTTAACAAAATGCAATTCTAAAAAGATGTGTTTTTAGTTGTTTTTTAAAAGTGATCACTGAGTCTGCAGATCTTAAGTTCTGAGGAAGAGAGTTCCACAGTCTGGCGGCCACAGTGGCAAAAGCTCTATCTCCCTTGGTTTTCAGCCTTGTATGCTGAAGAACAAGTAGGCCCTGATCACATAATAATTGTACGGTTTTTACTAAGTTAACTACCTTTAATTTAGCAAACTCCCACCGTAAGGGTGTGTTTTAACTGATGAAACTGTGTCGTACTCAGGCTCGGACATCTGATTGCTGCCTTTTATAAGTTTTATTTCACAAGCATAAACTAACACCAGTACAGTAACCGTGCCTTTACAGAAGCCAGGTAATCAACTGAAAGACACAAAATAAAACAACCATACAACATTAACAAAGCAACACTATTAATGACAGTGCAGTTTAGTAATAGTCATATTTATAGCTTTAACACGTTACTTGGTTAACACAGAAACTCACCAGCTCGGCTTCATCAGTCATAACAGCGATATCAATGAAAAGAAGATCCGGCAGGTAGGATCTATGAGCGGCCGTTAACACGTACCATCCCAGACTTAGATAAATCACTCCGTCATAAATAAATTTGTCATTTAAAGCAAATATGGGTCTGGCTGATAATAAATCACAACAAACAAATAGGCATGTTAGTAATATGGGAAAAAAACCACACAATAATAATGGATTGCATTTATATAGCGCTTTTCGGGACCCCTCAAAGCGCTTTACAATACCACTATTCATTCACTGGTGAAGGCAAGCGACAGTTGTAGCCACAGCTGTCCTGGGGCAGACTGACAGAGGCGCCATCGGCCCCTCTCGCCATCACCAATAGGTGGTAGGTGAAGTGTCTGGCCCAAGGACACAACGACCGAGACTGTCCGAGTCAGGGCTCGAACCGGCAACCTTTCGATTACAAGACGAACACCCAACTCTTGAGCCACGATTGCCACAGACCTCAGGGACCTCCTAGGGAGCTTTAAAGGTCAGAACCAATATCTTAAAATGGACTCTGAATTCAACGGGGAGCCAGTGCAGCTGTATAAGCAATGGTGTTACATGAGAGTACTTAGATGTTTTTGTCAGAAGCCTTGCTGCAGCATTTTGGACAATCTGCAACGCTCCAGGGAGTTTTTGTTTAGACATGTAAACAGTGGATTACAGTAGTCTAATCGTGATGAAATGAATGCATGAATAACAATCTCCAGTTCAGTGTGAGATACAATGGGGCTCAATTTAGAAATGTTTCTTAAATGATAGAAGCAGGACCGAACCAGAGATTTAACGTGGACATCCAGGGTAAGAGCAGAATCAAAGGTTACCCCTAGGTTCCTGATAGACGATTTCACAAATGTTGAAAGAGGACCAAGAGCATTCATTATGTTAGGTACATGTCTGTCCGGAGCACATACAAGGACTTCGGTCTTTTCTTCATTAAGTTGGAGGAAGTTGTCAGCCATCCAATCTTTGATGGATTCTAAGCACTCGTTTAGAATCTGCAGCTTAGAAACATCTTCAGGTTTAAAAGAAATATATAACTGGATGTCATCTGTGTAGCATTGGTATCAAATGTCCTCAAAGGGGCTCAAAATATGCTGGAGAGGAAGCAGATATATTAAAAACAATAAGGGCCCCAGCACAGAACCTTGTGGCACACCATAGGACGGGGACGTGGAAGATGACCTGTACTTAGAGACCGCCTCAGAAAAGTATCGTTCACGCCTAAGTTCACACTGCAGGTCTTAATGCTCAATTCCAATTTTTTGATCAAATCCGATTTTTTTGTCTGCTTGTTCACACTACAAATAAAATGCGACAGCAAACTCTAGTGTGAACCCTCAAAGCGGCCCGCATGCGCAAAAGAAGACGACACACACAACGCGCTCTGTTTTTAGACCCAGAGCAAACAATATTGTTTGACTGATGGCCTTAATATAAAGACTTTACATTTCCCATTTTTTTACATTAAGTTATTTTGTTATTTACATAATAATGTAAATAACCTAATAATTATCCTTATTGCTGTTTTAGAGAGAAGTGGTGCTTCAAAGGATAGCTGCAGATTTCTGTCAGAATCTGCAGATTATACAGTACAAAGAAAATGTTCACCTTTCTCCAACGTTGTCTTCCCAACAGTTCCACTGACATCTACACTGGATGGCCAGGAAGCGTTCACCATGTGTTCTCCAGTGCTGATAATTAGCGTCTGTCTTGTGTCAGTGACGTAAAAGACGGATTTAATGCGACATGACCGTTCAAACAGCAGTTGCTTTCTAAAACATCGGTTATGTATCGGATTCAGTACCACATACGAAAGTGACCAGGATCGGGTTTGAAAATATTGGATTTGTGCTGTTCACACTGTCATACCATGATCGGGTCGCATAGGGTCAAAAAAATCGGATTTGATGCGCTTTCGCCTGCAGTGTGAACGTAGCCTAAGGCAGACCCAAATACACCAACCCAGTATTTCAGCCTTTCAAGAAAAATGTAATGGTCAGCGGTGTCAAAGGCTGACGTGAGGTCCAACATTAGGAGTACAGAACATTTTCCTGCATCATTTTGCATCAGAAAGTCACTGGAAACTCTAACAAGGGCTGTTTCAGTAGAATGAGCTCTACAAAACCCAGACTGAAATCTGTCAAAGATATTATGTTTGTCTAAAACTGCTGTAAGCTGCTTAGCCACAACCTTTTCTAATATCTTAGCAATTAACTGTATTTTTGAGATGTAATTGCTAGTGAGAGATGGGTTCAGCGTGAGTTTTTTTTAACAGGAGGTGTATAGCAGCAGTTTTAAAATAAGCAGGGACTTTACCAGACCCCAGTGAGGTGTTAACTATGGTGAGCACACAGGGACCAATAGAATGGAAGACATTTTTGAATAAAATGTTGAGTGAACAGGAAGATGCTTTTGTTGCATTAACTATTTTTGCCAGCTCTGGTAGTGAGACGGGTAAAAAGCTTTCTAAAACGACAGGCCGAGCTGGCGTAGGAACTGACAATGCAGATGCTGATGGGGACAATTTTTTCCTTACATTACTAATTTTTTCTAGAAAAGAAGAAAGAAAATTTTCACAGTCTTCATTAGAAGAATTAGTGGCAGCAGGTGGATTTTAACCAGCTGTAGTTCAAACAAAAGAAAATGTCCAACTTTCACTGAGCGGCAGGAGAAACGACCCTGAAATGCCACAGCGAGACCTCCTCCACGACCAGATCCTTGTGGCTGGCTGATGAAGGATGAAGACCTTGACAATGATACACCTACGTCCTTCTTGACTCTTTCTTAAAATGGAAGTGTTCTTCTGTGGTCTTTCATGTCTTTTGGTGTTGCTGAGCAGCTTGTTGAATTCCTTCTTTTTACCAGATTGTTGATTCGCGTTTTCCTAAAGTTTTTTTTCAAAGTCTGTGACAGGTTAACTTTCTTTGTTCAGTCTGATAATGACAATGCCACGTGCATTAGTATCTCTTTGGGCTTCAAATTAAACTGCAGTGAAAAACGATCTAATGCAAGTTCACCACTTTGAATCAACTTCAGATATTATGCCAACTTTACTAGTCAAACTGCTTGTCTGTCAGCTGTACTTATAGACAATAGGGGACTATCCATAAAAATGACAATAATTTTTAACAGTTATTTCAAACTTTATGTGTAGCCCCTCCGAATTAAAGCTGAAAGTCTGTGGTTCAGATATTAAATGTACTGTAATTGTAAATTAAATGTGATTTAAAATACACTGTGGTAGTGCACAGAGGCAAAATGACAAATATTACAAATATTGTCTTTTTCCAACTAACTATAAGTGACCTGGACCTCTTTTTAGTGTTGTAGTGGGGGTTATTTTAACGGGATTAACAGAGAAACAATTTGGCCTGCTAAATGCTACAACCTGTCTGCAGAGATGTAAAACTGTAGTATTTTAAGTCTATTAGTCCCTTACTAACCTCCGAAAAAGTTGACTTTGTTCATCTGTACAACTGAACTACTGTACAATATAAAGCGGCTTGAGGCGACTTTTTTTTGTGATTTGGTGCTATATAAATAAAATTGAAATGAATTGAATCTGGATGTTGCTTTTTCAGTGGGCGAAACATTTTGTAACACATCCAAGTGACAGAGGTGTGCCAAGTACACAAGAACAAGACTTTAAATCATCGGTAAGATGTTTTAAGAGGTGAAGAATTTCATGTCTAAATATGACATTGTCAGTGTCTTTGTCAATATGCACAAAAAAGGTTGGGAGAGACATACAACTGTGATCGTATATAGTCATCTGTAGAACACAGTGAAGGCTCTGTCATGGTTTAAAACTGTGCCAGTGGTGTTTGGGTGTCTTTAGACTTTGATCCACCTTTCGATGTGATCTGGAAAATGCCTAATTGGCAACAGTTTTATTTTTCAGCATGATAATTACCCCAAACACACTGTCTATGCAGTAAAAGGAACTTTTAAATTGATCTCCTCAGAGCCTGGACTTCATCTTAACTTACAACATCCCAAGAATAGCTTTAGAATGTCTCTCAAGGAGTCTGGAATACTATTCCGGAAGACTCCTTAAAGAAATTACAAGAAAGCTTTCCTAAGAGAGTTCAGGCTGTGTTGGAGAATTAAACTGGTCATACCAAATATTGACTTTCAAGCTCTGAATTATTCCCACTATGTTTTTGATGTATGTAGTGTATTTCTGCTTATTTTGTGCACATGTCAATAAATAGCTTCATCTATGGCCCGACACTTTTACACAGTACTATGTGTCAGTGATGTACCAGTAAAAAAACAAATGGTAAGAATGTTAATGCAATTAACTGCATGTTAATTTGCTCATGCAAATCTCAAGTTTTCATCAGCTTCAATAAGCTTCACAGCAAATGTTAGCTGAGCTTTACTATTTTGATTTACACTAACAGAATCATACTTTAGACTACATGCTCAGTAGTGACTGATGAACACAGTGAAACATTTAGAATCAGAAGTATGGTCAGAAGCTGGTGGAGACCATAAGTAGTGCTAATTTGCATCACTATATCCATCCTGTCATGTTCCCAGGGTTTCGCATTTGAATTCTGGATTTATTTGATAAAAGTTTAAGATAATGATTTCTGGTTCCTGAATATGTTATGATGAGTTTTGTATTTGTTCGTTATTCCTGGTTTCTCAGCGTGATCATCTTTTGTGCTTCCTTCCTATATCCAGTCTCCCAGTTGTGTTCCCGCTCTTTGTTCCACGTCTGTCTGTTTTCTGTGTTCTGTCCTCATGCCTGTTTCTCCCCGGTGCCAGTGTCCCGCCCGTGTGTCTTGGTTTGTTTCTCATTGTGTGATACTTCCTGCTTTACTTTGACAGTCTCTTGTCCAACTTGTTCAGTTTTGCTTTCCCTGTCTTGTCAGTTAGATCAGCGGTCCCCAACCCCCGGGCCTTGGACCGGTACCGGTCCGTGAGTCGTTTGGTACCGGGCCGCGAGAGTTGAGGCTCAGGTGTGAAATGTGTGGTTTTCAGGGTTTTTATCGGTTTTCAGCGTTATTTTGTTATCGTTTTTATCGTTTACTCTGTTTTCCTGGGTCTTTTCACGTGTGTTATGAATAAATCTTCTTTTTTTCGGTACCGGTACTAGTTTTATTTTGTTGTATTTATCCACGACACCTTAAAGGCCGGTCCATGAAAATATTGTCAGGCATAAACTGGTCCGTGGCACAAAAAAGGTTGGGGACCGCTGAGTTAGATTATGTCCAGCTGTCTTCCCCAGGTGTTTCCTCTCTGCTTCTCTGCCATGCTGCCTGATTTAATTTTAGTTTCTAGTGCCTTCCCAGTATTTTGTGATTCTGGCAAGCTGTTTTTGAGTATAAGTCTTGCATTTGGGTCTTATCCTGCCTTGCCTCGCACAGTGTTTTATGACTCACTCGGGTATTAATCAAAATGTGTGAAGTAGAAGCATATTACAGTAACTTACAAGGTCATAACAGTGCATTAAAACATATTGATTACTGAATTTTTAAATGATCTACAACCACTTAACATTCAGTGAATGCCACACATTTAATGTCAGTTCCACTAGTGATATTGATTTGGCTTTTTGTCGTTTCCACGTGGTCTGTCTATGTTGTACGTTTATTTATCTGAATAACTGAGTTTTGTGTATAGTGTTAATAGCACGGCCCATTGTGTATAATTCCATACTATAAAGTAATGAGGATGTGGTAATAATCTCACCCATATCATCTTTAAATATACATGCCACATGCCGTTGTTTGTGCATCATTACGCATGAAAACATTTTAGTGTACATCACTCCATTAAACTTTAATGAAGCTTGTGTATGTTTAGAAATGCATAAATAGCTTGTGGGAATATACTATGTCTTCAGTTAGAGTTTTAATGATAAAGACTCATTGATACCACAGGGTAATGCTTGCCTGCAGCCACTGCTGATGAATGTTTTAAGTGTTGAAATCTCCTCTAAGCACTCCCTAAGGCATTCTTTCAGCACCCTCTAACACCTGTCTAACCTGTGAAAATATTGTCATATTGCCACAGTATGGTTTGAGACATATTCCACAACTTCCTGAATCCTATTTATTTAAACTAGAAATGACTTTCTATGCCTGCATGAGCCATTAAAGTCTGCTGTGACTGTTGTTTGTGTTGTTTGGGGTCTATGTATCATCTCAGAGACACTGTAAAGATCTGTCTTGTGCATGATTCATCACCCTTCGTTAATCTCAGTATTAGCAAGCCTGCAATTTTAGAAGCAAATCCCACTATCTCTTGAAGAAGGAATATAGAGAACTAATTATGATTAATTATATTCCAGAATAGATTTTCTATTTTTTTTAATGTCCTTTGACAGAAGGCATAAGCTGGGATAGGTATTTTATTTTGTGGGGGCTACTGGTCTACCATGCTTGTTTAATGGTTTTGATAATTCTATTAAGATCGGAGCAGACCAGTTCAAAAGATCTAACCATCATGGTGCAACATCAGCAAACCCCGCTGTGTGGCTTCGTTTACTCTCCATTGTACTGCTTAAATTTGCTGTATGACACTATTTTCATGTGACAAATCATTTTTTTATTGCCAGTGACTGAATGGATTATAAATAGCTTTAAAAAATCAGAGTGCAGTTTGCAAGTGCAAGCAGTGACGGTGTGATTTAACTGCTTTCACAGTGTGAAGTACCTGTGTGTGTGTGTGTGTGTGTGTGTGTGTGTGTGTGTGTGTGTGTGTGTGTGTGTGTGTGTGAGAGAGAGAGAGAGAGAGACACTAGTAACACTTAAGGATTTTTCCATCCTGTAGTGAGAGCTCTTTGCAGGGAGAGCCGGGGTAACAGCATTAGTAAGTGAGAATATGTTCATGTTAGTGTGACCATGGATCTGAGGGGTATACTATGAAGGAAGTTCAACACAGCCAGGCTTTCTGTGCTTTAGCTGGCTCTGCAAAAAACCATAAATTCCAGTGGGTGATAACAGGTGTCATGACAGTGGTTATCAACCTTTTCTGTTAAGCTAGGCTGTCTGCTTCAGGTTTTGTGCTTGCTCACATGAGAGGAATGTCAAGTGACACTTCTTTCACATAAAATCATCCCTATGAGCGCCACCTACTACTATCAGAGACATTGTCATATGATGATAAAATGATAATTAAAAATCTCTGAAAATAAAAAAGCAGCATCAGGAAAACATCAACAGGAAAATCAGCACTGTTGCAGTAAGGCCAAGAGAGTGATAAATTAAACCTTTTAATTCAGGTTAATTATTGTATTCCTGAGTGTGCTCTCCATTTTAAAACATTTATATACTTCCTGAATAATACACAGACACTTCTGTGACAATGCAACACGTAGTTTGCATTTCATTCAAAAAACTTGCACACAAAAGAAGAAAAGTTTAATAAGATAGTCAGATTGCTTTTTTTGCACTCCTGTACTTTTGCATAATGACAATAATGAGGATCTATAATGCACTGTAAATAAAAGAATGAGTGTTAATGTGATGCTTTCCAGTCCATTTTAAATGAAAACATAACCTGCTCCTGGTTAGGTTATGTTTTACCACGGTGATTTAGCCACATAAAAACACAACCACCGATTTTCACAAAGGAAACTTTGACTTTAAACTTAACATAGCTTGCTAAGCCATTAATCTTTCTTCATAATACACCCCTCTGGTAGAGGGAAAGGAAGCGCTGGAATATTTGGCTACAGCACAAGATGACATTCCAAAAAAGAACTCCCCAAAAAGCCCACTGTGGCTTTGTGCATGGAGATTTGTATTTTTTGCAATAAAAAATCCTCAAACAAAGCTGAATATGTGCATGCATGTCTGTGTAAATTCACTTGTCTTTGTGTTTTAATGGAGAAGCAGTGGTGCTGTCAGTGGTATTAAATGGAAACTCTGCCTACTTTAATAATTAACAAGCTCTGTCTTTTCCAACTTTTGTTAAATGTACAAAAATGAAAACTTTATGAGCATTTCACGCATGAGAAGCTTGCTAATAATAAATAAGTTGAATCATGTTGCCTGCTGTTGCACTTCTGAGTGAATCATTGGAATTTTCGCATTAAGACTAAAGTATGGTTCACTCTCGTCTCTCTTTTCTTCTAATGTGTTTCACTCTAATGGTTGCAGGACGGTTTTTGTCTTTTCTTTTTTCAGTGAACTGGGGAAGGGGCATGTCAGGGTGGAAACTTGGTTGTTGTACGCACATTTTGAGCTGTTTTTAATTTTAGAATTTTTTTTGTGTTAGCATTTTTATATTTGAAATATTTTTGATACAAATTAGAAAATAATGTAAAACAAAAAAAATAACTAGACAATTTTTTTCTTGTTCACCTTCAGTATCTCACAGCGATGGAAAGTCTGCAAATATTAATCTTTGGTGGCAAACTTGGAGGACCATTCGTTGTAAAATAAGATAAGATAAGATAACCTTTATTAGTCCCACACGTGGGAAATTTGTTTTGTTACAGCAGTGGACAGTTGAATCGAAAAATTAGAGAAAAACTCTGGAATATGTTATCAATAAGATACTGTACACAATAGAATATAATAAAATAAAATAAAATACTATATACAACCGAATAAAATAGAATACAAATGCTATATACAATATGAGTATAATACAACGATGCCAGAAAAGAGTATTGCACTTAGTGTTATTGCTATTGCACATGTGTGGATGTGTGTGTTTGATCAGTTGGAGTCTTTCTTGTGGAGTCTGACAGCAGTGGGGAGGAAAGACCTGCGGAATCTCTCCGTCCCACACTGTGGGTGCTGCAGCCACTGAAGGAGGTGCTCAGTGCTGTCAGAGTCTCCTGCATTGGGGTGGGAGATGTTGTCCAACAGGGATGACAGCTTAGCCACCATTCTCCTGTCATTCACCACCTCCACTGGGTCCAGAGGACATCCTAGAACAGAGCTGGCCCTTCTGATCAGCCTGTTCAGTCTCTTCCTGTCCCCGGCTGCGATGCTGCCATCCCAGCATCCCACACCGTAAAGGAAGGCTGAGGCCACCACAGAGTCATTGCAGGTCTTCAGCAGTGGGCCCTTCACTCCAAAAGACCTGAGCCTCTGCAGCAGGTACAGCCTGCTCTGCGCTTTCCTGTAGAGGGCGTCTTATGAGTCCAGTCCAGTTTATTGTTCAGATGAACACTAAGGTACCTGTAGCTGTCCACAGAACAGAGAGACATACCTGTGTGTATGTGTGTGCACATGAGTGAGTGTGCGTGTGGATGTGTGTGCGTGACAGTTAAAACACTGTGGGTGTAGGTAACTCCCTAGAGGTCATAAAACCCCTCTCCCTTCCAGACCACAGTTATAAATGTTGAGACCCCCACCCTAAAACATCCTCTGGGGAATTTCCACTCAGTGGGGGAGAGGTCTCCTACAATCTACTCCTAAGTTCACAACACAGTGAGGCCTTTATTATATTAAGGGCAGTGTCTATGTCTCTACAATAGTTCTACATTCTATGATAACACATTTCTAAACTCTAAAATAAGCTAAACATTCTACATGCTACAGGCAGAAATCTAGGTGTGCCATGGGTTCCCACAGGCCCCTGGTCAAAGTCACCAAACCAGTTCGTAAGCAGGTACAGGTGTGGCCAGAAGGGTCCTCAGAGGCACTGCTTTTCCACCACAGGCTGCCACACACGACAACACCACAGACTTTCAGGAATATACAGAAACTGTCACTGCCTACATCCCAAAATGCATCGATGATGTCACAGAGACCAGGACTATCACTGTCCGGGCCAATCAGAAACCATGGCTCACAGGTCAGGTTTAAATGCTCCTAAGGTTGAAAAATGCAAGCCTTCAGAGCCGGGAATTAGGTGAGTCTAAGAACAGCAAGGGCAAACCTGTCACGTGGCATCAGCTACAGCAAAGCTTCAGCGACAGCAGAAATACTTGGAGGCAGTGGCAAGGAATACAAACCATCACAGACTACAAGCCCACTCTACAGACCGTGGTGACACAATCCCCAGACAGTGTGTGGAGATCCCTTGCCAAAATCAGTACACGCAAAGCTCCAGGTCCTGATAACATCCTTGGACAAGCACTGACGGACTATGCTGTGGAACTCACAAATGTCTTCACAGACATCTTTAACACATCACTAGGGTCAGGCCGTCGTTCCCACATGCCTCAAAGCCTCCACCATCATTACTGTACCCAAGAAGTCATCTATCTCCTGCTTTAAGGACTACCGTCCTGTCAAACTCACCTCCATCATTATTAAGTTAAGTGCTTTGAACGGTTAGTCATGCATCAAATCAAATTATCGCTTTCCCCCAACCTGGATCCATTTCAGTTCGCATACCGGTCAAAACGCTCAACCGATGATGGAATTTCAACTGCCCCTCACTCAGCCCTCACACATCTGAACACTAGAGACTCATATGTCAGAGTGCTGTTCATAGACTTCAGTTCAGCATTCAACACCATCATTCCCCAGCAACTCATTCACAAACTGGATCTGCTGGGGATCAGCACCTTGCTGTATAACGGGCTGCTAGATTTCTTGACAGGAAGACAGCAGACAGTACGGGTCGACAGCAACACCTCCAGCCCAAGAACACGGAATACGGGGGCTCCCCAAGGATGTGTGTTGAGCTCCCTTCTCTTCACTCTGCTGACCCACGACGAGATCTACTACAGGGGTGAAGTTAACCATCTGCCAGAGTGGTACAGCAACAACAACCTGTCCCTGAATGTGGAGAAGACCAACAGCGACTCTACTTCCTCTGCAAACTGAGAAGCACAAGAGATTCAACCCCCATTATGAGCACCTTCTACAGAGGCACAGTTGAGAGTATCCTCACCAGCTGCATCACTGTGTGGTATGACTCCTGCATTGGGTTCTGCAGGAAAAAATGACAACGGGTAGTGAGAGCAGCCGAGAGCATTGTGGGGACCTCTCTTGCCTCCCTCCCCAGGAGATCTACTGCACCTGCCTCATCTGGAAGGTCCTCTCCATTACAGGTGACTCCACTCATCCCTTCAACAGCGTCTTCAGTTTGCTGCCATCAGGAAGGATACTGAAGAGCCTCCGGGCCAGAACCAGCAGACTGAGAGACAGCTTCGTCCATTGGGCTGTCAGGATGCTGACCATCTCTGAATCGAGAAGGGGGGCCCAAGGGTACATCTTTCGCCATCCTACAATGCTGTGATTGTAGCCATTCCCCACTTTCTGTGAATGGTACTCATGGCCATTGATCAGTAGGCTTTGATTAGTTGTCATTGATCAATGGTCATAAGAATTTGCATACTAACAATCATGGAACTAACCCCCCAGCACATTGTTCATTCAGTGGCGCTAGTTTCCTTCACTATGCAAATGTACTGTTTATAAGGTTGGGGAAACCTGCAGTCAGCTGAGACTGAAGAAGTCACTTGGATGAGTGACGAAACGTTTCTCCAACTGAAAATGTCCAGATGAACAGAATCAACCTTTTGGGATTTACTTACCTGGATGATTAAGCACGCATCAAGACGTTATTTTATTAAAATTTTTAAAATGTTAGCAGCACAAACCAGCACAAACGTTTGACATCAATTTTGTTTGATTCCATTAATATGGGGGGGCTGGTTGACCTCTAGAAATTTTTGTTAATATCTTTAAAATGATAGCAGCACAAACAAAAATTTTTGCAGCACAAACGTAGCACAAACGTTTGACATCAATTTTGTTTGATTTGGGTAATGTGGGGGGGCTGGTTGACCTTTTGACCTTTACATTTTCATTAATATCTTTAAAACAGAAGCAGCACAAATGAAAATTTTAGCAGCACAAACCAGCACAAACGTAGCACAGTTGATTGACACCCATTTTGTTTGATTTAATTAATGTGGGGGGGCTGGTTGACCTCTGATGACCTCTAGAAATTTTTATTAATATCTTTAAAATGATAGCAGCACAAACGAAAATTTTTGCAGCACAAACCAGCACAAACGTTTGATCACAAATTTTGTTTGATTTTAATATGGGGGGGCTGGTTGACCTTTATGACCTTTACATTTTTTATTAATATCTTTAAAACAGAAGCAGCACAAACGAAAATTTTAGCAGCACAAACCAGCACAAACGTAGCACAGTTGATTGACACCCATTTTGTTTGATTTA
>NW_024583582.1:35685-48085 GCF_018398535.1 Haplochromis burtoni
TCTCAATGTCCATACCTTGGATGTTCAGTGGTTGCAGTGGAGGATGTTTGTGCCTGCGGAAGTCTACCACCAGCTCCTTGGTTTTACTAGTGTTGATCTGGAGGTAGTTCTGCTGTTGTATTGGAAATACAAAGATAAAGTTATTTAGATTTACAATCCTACTCAGCCCCCACTAGATTCATATACAGGGAGTGCAGAATTATTAGGCAAGTTGTATTTTTGAGGAATAATTTTATTATTGAACAACAACCATGTTCTCAATGAACCCAAAAAACTCATTAATATCAAAGCTGAATGTTTTTGGAAGTAGTTTTTAGTTTGTTTTTAGTTTTAGCTATTTTAGGGGGATATCTGTGTGTGCAGGTGACTATTACTGTGCATAATTATTAGGCAACTTAACAAAAAACAAATATATACCCATTTCAATTATTTATTTTTACCAGTGAAACCAATATAACATCTCCACATTCACAAATATACATTTCTGACATTCAAAAACAAAACAAAAACAAATCAGCGACCAATATAGCCACCTTTCTTTGCAAGGACACTCAAAAGCCTGCCATCCATGGATTCTGTCAGTGTTTTGATCTGTTCACCATCAACATTGCGTGCAGCAGCAACCACAGCCTCCCAGACACTGTTCAGAGAGGTGTACTGTTTTCCCTCCTTGTAAATCTCACATTTGATGATGGACCACAGGTTCTCAATGGGGTTCAGATCAGGTGAACAAGGTGGCCATGTCATTAGTTTTTCTTCTTTTATACCCTTTCTTGCCAGCCACGCTGTGGAGTACTTGGACGCGTGTGATGGAGCATTGTCCTGCATGAAAATCATGTTTTTCTTGAAGGATGCAGACTTCTTCCTGTACCACTGCTTGAAGAAGGTGTCTTCCAGAAACTGGCAGTAGGACTGGGAGTTGAGCTTGACTCCATCCTCAACCCGAAAAGGCCCCACAAGCTCATCTTTGATGATACCAGCCCAAACCAGTACTCCACCTCCACCTTGCTGGCGTCTGAGTCGGACTGGAGCTCTCTGCCCTTTACCAATCCAGCCACGGGCCCATCCATCTGGCCCATCAAGACTCACTCTCATTTCATCAGTCCATAAAACCTTAGAAAAACCAGTCTTGAGATATTTCTTGGCCCAGTCTTGACGTTTCAGCTTGTGTGTCTTGTTCAGTGGTGGTCGTCTTTCAGCCTTTCTTACCTTGGCCATGTCTCTGAGTATTGCACACCTTGTGCTTTTGGGCACTCCAGTGATGTTGCAGCTCTGAAATATGGCCAAACTGGTGGCAAGTGGCATCTTGGCAGCTGCACGCTTGACTTTTCTCAGTTCATGGGCAGTTATTTTGCGCCTTGGTTTTTCCACACGCTTCTTGCGACCCTGTTGACTATTTTGAATGAAACGCTTGATTGTTCGATGATCACGCTTCAGAAGCTTTGCAATTTTGAGACTGCTGCATCCCTCTGCAAGATATCTCACTATTTTTGACTTTTCTGAGCCTGTCAAGTCCTTCTTTTGACCCATTTTGCCAAAGGAAAGGACGTTGCCTAATAATTATGCACACCTGATATAGGGTGTTGATGTCATTAGACCACACCCCTTCTCATTACAGAGATGCACATCACCTAATATGCTTAATTGGTAGTAGGCTTTCGAGCCTATACAGCTTGGAGTAAGACAACATGCATGAAGAGGATGATGTGGACAAAATACTCATTTGCCTAATAATTCTGCACTCCCTGTATATACACACATACTGTATACCTGACCTTTTTGATGTGACGCAGTGGGTTACTGACTGGGCTCAACCTGTGTGACTGAGGCTTTAAAATTTTCTGCCACTTCAGATCTACAAGACTAAGAGCATCATGTAGTAATTGTCATTCAAATGAATGAATTTTATGTATATATATATAAAGCTATATATATATATATATATATATATATATATAGTATATATATATATATATATATACTATATATATTCACATATATATATATATACATATATATATATATATATATACATATATATATATATATATACAATATATATATATATATACAATATATATATATATATATATAAAAATATATATATATAATACACATATATATAATATACACACATATATATATATACACACATATATATATATATATATATATATATTATGTATATATATATATATATATATATATATATATATATATATATATATATATATATATATATTTTATATATATATATATATATATATATATATATATATATATATATATATATATATATATATATATATATATATATATACTATATATATATATATATATATATATTTATATATATATATGTGTTATATATATATATATATGTGTGTGTATATATATAATAGTTTTATTTTATATATATATGTGTTATATATGTATATATATATATATGTGTATATATTTATATATATATATTATATTATATATTTTTTTATATATATATTTATTAAACCCAGTAAAGCTTGGGAAAAAACTAAACAATACGTATATTATATATAAAATTATACAGTGGGGCAAAAAAGTATTTAGTCAGCCACCGATTGTGCAAGTTCCCCCACCTTAAAATGATGACAGAGGTCAGTAATTTGCACCAGAGGTACACTTCAACTGTGAGAGACAGAATGTGAAAAAAAAATCCATGAATCCACATGGTAGGATTTGTAAAGAATTTATTCGTAAATCAGGGTGGAAAATAAGTATTTGGTCAATAACAAAAATACAACTCAATACTTTGTAACATAACCTTTGTTGGCAATAACAGAGGTCAAACGTTTACTATAGGTCTTTACCAGGTTTGCACACACAGTAGCTGGTATTTTGGCCCATTCCTCCATGCAGATCTTCTCGAGAGCAGTGATGTTTTGGGGCTGTCGCCGAGCAACACGGACTTTCAACTCCCGCCACAGATTTTCTATGGGGTTGAGGTCTGGAGACTGGCTAGGCCACTCCAGGACTTTCAAATGCTTCTTACGGAGCCACTCCTTTGTTGCCCGGGCGGTGTGTTTTGGATCATTGTCATGTTGGAAGACCCAGCCTCGTTTCATCTTCAAAGTTCTCACTGATGGAAGGAGGTTTTGGCTCAAAATCTCACGATACATGGCCCCATTCATTCTGTCCTTAACACGGATCAGTCGTCCTGTCCCCTTGGCAGAAAAACAGCCCCATAGCATGATGTTTCCACCCCCATGCTTCACAGTAGGTATGGTGTTCTTGGGATGCAACTCAGTATTCTTCTTCCTCCAAACACGACGAGTTGAGTTTATACCAAAAAGTTCTACTTTGGTTTCATCTGACCACATGACATTCTCCCAATCCTCTGCTGTATCATCCATGTGCTCTCTGGCAAACTTCAGACGGGCCTGGACATGCACTGGCTTCAGCAGCGGAACACGTCTGGCACTGCGGGATTTGATTCCCTGCCGTTGTAGTGTGTTACTGATGGTGACCTTTGTTACTTTGGTCCCAGCTCTCTGCAGGTCATTCACCAGGTCCCCCCGTGTGGTTCTGGGATCTTTGCTCACCGTTCTCATGATCATTTTGACCCCACGGGATGAGATCTTGCGTGGAGCCCCAGATCGAGGGAGATTATCAGTGGTCTTGTATGTCTTCCATTTTCTGATGATTGCTCCCACAGTTGATTTTTTCACACCAAGCTGCTTGCCTATTGTAGATTCACTCTTCCCAGTCTGGTGCAGGTCTACAATACTTTTCCTGGTGTCCTTCGAAAGCTCTTTGGTCTTGGCCATGGCGGAGTTTGGAGTCTGACTGTTTGAGGCTGTGGACAGGTGTCTTTTATACAGATGATGAGTTCAAACAGGTGCCATTCATACAGGTAACGAGTGGGGACAGAAAAGCTTCTTACAGAAGACGTTACAGGTCTGTGAGAGCCAGAGATTTTCCTTGTTTGAGGTGACCAAATACTTATTTTCCACCCTGATTTACGAATAAATTCTTTACAAATCCTACCATGTGGATTCATGGATTTTTTTTTCACATTCTGTCTCTCACAGTTGAAGTGTACCTCTGGTGCAAATTACTGACCTCTGTCATCATTTTAAGTGGGGGAACTTGCACAATCGGTGGCTGACTAAATACTTTTATGTAATGTATATATATATATATATATATATATATATATATATATATATGCAGATCAGGCAAGTCCTGAGGAGTCAGCTGAATGGTAAGAACAAGATCCGGGCCATCAACACGTACGCCCTGCCCGTGATCAGGTACCCTGCTGGGATAATAGGCTGGCCAAAGGAGGAGATAGAAGCCACTGACATAAAGACAAGAAAGCTCCTTACCATGCATGGAGGGTTTCACCCCAAGTCCAGCACCCTGAGGCTGTACACTAAGCGGAAGGAAGGGGGCCGGGGACTGGTGAGTGTCAGCACCACAGTCCAGGATGAGACAACGAACATCCAAGAATACATTGGGAAGATGGCCCCAACTGACCGAGTGCTCAGTGAATACCTCAGGCAGCAGAAACCCAAGAAAGAGGAGGGAGACGAGGAACCATCATGGAAGGACAGGCCCCTGCACGGTATGTACCACCGGCAGATAGAGGAGGTGGCTGATATCCAGAAATCCTACCAGTGGCTGGACAAAGCTGGACTGAAAGACAGCACAGAGGCACTAATCATGGCAGCACAAGAACAAGCTCTGAGTACAAGATCCATAGAGGCTGGGGTCTATCACACCAGGCAAGACCCCAGGTGCAGGCTGTGTAAAGATGCCCCAGAGACAATCCAGCACATAACAGCAGGGTGCAAGATGCTAGCAGGCAAGGCATACATGGAACGCCATAACCAAGTGGCCGGCATAGTGTACAGGAACATCTGTGCCGAGTATAACCTGGAAGTCCCGAGGTCAAAATGGGAGATGCCCCCAAGGGTGGTGGAGAATGACCGAGCTAAGATCCTGTGGGACTTCCAGATACAGACGGACAAAATGGTGGTGGCTAACCAACCGGACATAGTGGTGGTAGACAAACAGAAGAAGACGGCCGTAGTGATCGATGTAGCGGTTCCGAATGACAGCAACATCAGGAAGAAGGAACACGAGAAGCTGGAGAAATACCAAGGGCTCAGAGAAGAGCTCGAGAGGATGTGGAGGGTGAAGGTAACGGTGGTCCCCGTGGTAATCGGAGCACTAGGTGCGGTGACTCCCAAGCTAGGCGAGTGGCTCCAGCAGATCCCGGGAATAACATCGGAGATCTCTGTCCAGAAGAGCGCAGTCCTGGGAACAGCTAAGATACTGCGCAGGACCCTCAAGCTCCCAGGCCTCTGGTAGAGGACCCGAGCTTGAAGGATAAACCGCCCGCAGGGGCGTGCTGGGTGTTTTATATATATATATATATACTGTACATATGACCAACACACCAATTTCCTTTGATGTACTGCATGGTACAAAGTTTTGGTACTTTTTAATTATTATTTTTATTTTAAATATAATGAATCTTTTCATTTTGCACTACTTATTGGAGACCGGGTTGCAGAGCACTGCTGACTGAGTAGAGGTGCAGAGACAGACAGTACCTACAGCCTTTGTGGGGGGGGATACTGAAACACAAGCCCAGATTGACTGAGTGGTACCAAGTTGTTCTGGAGGAGTGGAAAGTTCTGTGGATTATCTACTAACCTCTGCACTAATTTATAAACAAAACAAAATTTATAAACAAACTTAAACAAAATTATAAACAAAATTAACGTGGTCATTAACTTTTGATAATGACCACGATTCTACTCGGAGCAGCACAAATTAGCAGGTTAGAACAGACCTGAGTGGTGTACAAGGCTTTAGTTTTAGGCATGTACATGCAAGCTGTCATGGTCCTGGGTCGGTGACCCAGCGCTTTTAGTTATCATTTTCTAGTTTATGATGATGATGATTATTATTGTTTGAGTTCTATGTGTTATATTTGGTCTGCCTTTGAGTCTGTGTCTCTGTCTGTCTATGGTGTCACCCCATCTGTTTGTGAATCTGTCTGTTTAGTTCAATGTCTTGTCTGGTTCCATGTGTCTGAGTTTCCTGTTTTATTGTGAAGGTCTGTGTCGTATGTGAGTGTGCTCAGTTTACGTTTCCCCTGTCTCGTCAGCTGTGATTTCTCCCATCCCTTGATTACTGCCATCTGTGTATTTAAGCCCTGTGTTTCTCTGTGTCAGTGTCGCGTCGTACCCTCAACTAGCTGTGTGTTCTGCTTCTATGTTCCTAGTGTTTGGTCTCCTGCTCCAGTTTAGTGTTTCTTTCCAGTGTTTCAGTCCTTGGTTCCTCTGTTCTGACTTTTGGTGAGTTTAGTTTGTACGAGGTTTTTCCCAGCAATAAAGCTGCGCTTTAAGTTTCACTTCCGTGTCTGAGTTCTGCATTTTGGGTCCACCACTCCTGCTTGCCTGCCACACAGCGATTCATGACACAAGCACTTCTCTGTGAAGACAGCATGGCAAATTTGATTAACAAGAGAATGTCTAACGAGAATCTTCTGGGGACTCTCCGCGGCCTTTTATCTTTGTGCAATTGCTCTCTTAATAAGTTCAGTTAGGTTCGGCTCTGTTTAATCAAAAATACCAGTAGTTTTGAGGAGCATTAATGTGGGGGGGCTGGTTGACCTCTGATGTCCTCTAGAAACTTTTATTAATATCTTTAAAATGATAGTAGCACAAACGAAAATTTTTGCAGCACAAACCAGCACAAACGTTTGATACTACTTTTGTTGGATTTGAAGAAGGTGGGAGGGCCAACTTCACTCACATCCTTAGTGTATATGTACTCCTAAATTTGATGAAAGTGATAAAAATACAGCTCTCTCTCTCTCTCGTTATTCTGACATTTAACTAATTCAAAAGATATTTCAATATTATCCAAAACAAAACAAGTTTACTCTAAATTGATGTTGTACAGTAAAAAAAATGTTCTTGTGTTTTCCATAGAGTGTATGTAAATATCTGGTTTAAACTGTGAATATACTGCTGTGTGTTGAAATTCCTCTTGTTTTCCATAGAAGTATACTGAACAACATACAAAGCATAACATATAAAATAACATCTACCTGAGTTTTTTCTTTGAAAGAAGCCCCTTATGTCCATTCTTGTATAGCAGTACATCAGTACATTACTGAAACAGATTTATTTAGCCGTGGAGGGTAACAACTGAAAATATGAAATAAACACACGTAAGCTAAGACTATAAAAAAATTGCATTTGTTCGGCTTTTCATTTCGCCATTTGTTGATTCACTTGAAGAGCAAGTAACGTAACATGGGTCAAGTGATCAGTTTGACATCAATCTTTCGTGACACACAGTCATATTTACATTATTTGTACAGTACGAATGATTTGCTTTGGTACCTGGTCAAACTTCAGTTCTCCTCTGTCTGCCTGGCTGCGTTTCTCCAACAGCAAACTCGCAGGCAGCAGCTCCTCCCGCCCCCTCGCTCAGTCGCTTAGTGTCTGAGCTCGGATCGTACCAATATTAGGGGGGATTTACGCACAGTCGAAATTCCCACAGTGTGCACTATGTGCTTTGAATATTGTGTTTAGTTTTTGTTTTATACAGTTGTCAGCCAGGCAGCTAACTATGAAACAAATTACACTCCAAAAGACACCGGGCTTCTGAAAAAACAACCCGGGCTTAAGCCCAGTAAGCCACCCCCCCTGCTCCACCACTGGTTTCCAGATGAGTTGAATTCAATTCAGTGTATATTACACCCATTCGCTACAACATCTGCCTTAAGCTGCAAAACCTGAATAATAAAATCGCTTGCCAGGAAGACAGGAGGATATATTCAATTGTTTAGAGGTGAGGGGTAAGAGAACAGGGAAGTGCAGGGGAAGAATGACAGAACAGAAAAGAGCAGGACAAAGTTGATCACATACATTGTGCTATGTAAATGCATGGTCAGTGAAAAGAAGTGAATCGAGAAGAGATGCTGAGTGTATCATGTGCACTGCGGCACATTCTGAACAGCCTAACTAAAGGATAGTTCATGGTCATCTGATCCAGGCCTAACTATAAGCATTATCAAAAATATAGCGTGCATCTGTCGTAAGTTTTAAGTTGAGGAACATTACTCTGAAATTGTTTCTGAATTTGTAGATGATGTTTTGTGGATTGAACCTGCTTCCGAGAAACTCTGCCTTTCAAAGTATTATGTTCTATTATGAATAAAACAAGGATTTATGTGTTTCCAAAACATTACTTAGAACTAGAAAAAGTACTTGTGTGAATGAAGCATGTTTTATAAAGTGCTTTGAGTGCTCCAGTAAATTTGAAAATGTACGGTCAATTTACCATACACACTGTGTTTTGCCAGGTATATTTTGTTTGGTATGTGACATAGAAATGCAAGACAGCTTTCAGAGAAATCTGACACTTAAGTCATCAAATATGCTTAATTAATACTAATCTACAGAACTCATTCACCTATTCATATTAGATAAGAACTATTTCCTAAACAAGGAGGCCTCTTACACTGCTAAAATAACATTAAAATGACCAGTTAGCTTTAAAATATCTGAACGGTACTACAGTGACACAGAAGTTTAATGTACTGTGGTCCCTCGCTATAACAGGGATCACATTTCGCGGCCTTGCTGGTTTGCGCAGGGTTTTTTTTGTGTGTGTGCAATTTTGCATGCTTTATTTATTTACTTATTTATTTATTTTACAGTGCATTGTGTTCTGCGTCCTGATCTATAATAATTATAAAAAAAATAAAGTTGGCTACTTCACGGATTTCACCTATTTCACGGGTTATTTTTAGAACGTAACTCCCACAATAAACGAGGGACCTCTGTACTGCATTTGGGTATTCATAAATACTGATGCATGCTTCATTTCAGCTCTTAAACCTTTAAGATCTACCATAGAACCAAGTCCGCCAGAGCTTATATTATATTTTTACATGCTGTAGTGCCATTTTTGGGAGCATTTCAAGTTGCTATACATCAATACAACCATTATAGCCCAAATTTTAATAATATGTCTGCATTAAGTGCATAGTAATTACATAAATTGCAAAAAAGTGCAATAAACTACAAAAAAATTGAAAATCATTTTTGTTTTTTTAACAT
The DNA here is from genome assembly GCF_018398535.1 of Haplochromis burtoni. Classification (NCBI taxonomy): domain Eukaryota; kingdom Metazoa; phylum Chordata; class Actinopteri; order Cichliformes; family Cichlidae; genus Haplochromis; species Haplochromis burtoni. The sequence goes on from NW_024583582.1 coordinate 44,814, forward strand.
ATATTTCTAGTTAGAGAAATTTAAGAGGCTTATCCCTCAAAACTGTAAATACAAAAAAGTTGCACAAAATAGTTTCCCACCACAGGAAATTTATTTTGAGTGTCTTCATAGTTTTATTTTTGAAATACACCAATTTTTATATACTGCAGGAAAAACGAAAATAAATATTATAATGCAAATTTGCAAAAAAAAGCAGCATATGCATCAAAATAAACTATTTCCAGCAGTGCAATATGAGTCCTAAGCATCCCAGAAACGACACAGAAAGTCATAAAGTCAAACGATAACTTTTAAAAACACCAGTATATGCTTATAAGGCCGTGAAGGTAAAAAACTACATTTCCGCAAAAATGACGTCACTTCCGGTTTCAGGCAGGTAATGGCGGACATGCGATAGTTCGTGCTGTCGTCTATTCCAACGTAGGAAGTGTTACGAACAGCTGATCAGATCGTCAAAGTGTGTTTCTTGAATAAAATGGCTCTGTCCGAATTTAGGGGAAGGATGCTTAAAATGCCATATTTGGATGCAATGACGTCACAGCGACTCGACAAAGGCTGTCCGAATTCGAAAGAGCTACTCAAAATGTGGACAAATGTCGATCCTACTTTTCCCCAAATTTTAAGGATGGGTCCGATGTATCCTTCGTGTCCTACTATATCCCAGGATTCATTGCGGGTCATAGAGGAGATTTGTTTCTGATAACGATGGTGGTCGAAGCAGGAGAGGAAAACATTTCAAATGTAAGTATATGAACATCTGGTTGTACAAAAGTTAAATTGTTATAGCGGTTGTGTTGTTAAGCTTTGGGCATCTGCATAGACATGTTTCTTTTATTTAAAATAACCGTAAACCAGCTTGTATGGTGGGTCCCGCGGTTTTTCATGTATTGCCGCTTACATACAGCTAATTTAGATTTTTTTGATATTGGTGACATGTTGTGGGGAACAAAGACCAAACGGCTTAATTTATTAAAACGAGGAGAAAACGATCACCTCTTCTACTGGGGTGAAGAATTGGGCCGCTACGGCGTGGAGTACAAGAATAAATCAACTTTACACATCATATTCTATGAGTACGGTCCATTAACCCTCATGCTTAGCAAGCAGCGGTCCCTATCAGACGCGGTGCCCCCGTTCGAACTACTTGTCAGGACCCACTAGATACCGTTTCGCTCCACTCATAGCATGAAGAATGCATTAAGTCATACTAACAGAGACGACGAGCCATCTAATTCATAAACGCAGAAGACAAGACCATTAGATAGCACCGAAGAAGTCCACGGGAAGATAAAAAATGAGCTTTACCACTTACACGCATAATAATAAGACCGTGTATGGATTAGGGACTGCCTAGACTCTAACTTGTACTAAAAATCTGTATAGTGTCGGAACTGTTGTTGATGATACGACTTAATTGATCCCGCTCAACATTAGTGTTGGAACACCCATAGAGTGAAATAGATAACAACGACCGACTGCTCAGTCTTCCCTATAGTCACAAATATGGAAGCATATCCACTAGCTTAGTCGGTCGCCATCTTGGCTTTTTGCAATGACCAGTTTGTTTGACATCATGGAGCACGTCTGTCGTTATGTGCTGGAAGACCACCGTCACGGTAGCAGATTCCTGCGGGACATCAGCACACTCCAGTTGTGACCCTAGCAGTCCCGAATATGGGCTCTAAGTACGCACTGCTCCCTTGGCAATATAATCATACTACCTACAGCGTCTGTGAATAAGCCATCCGCTTGTGAGGCTCCATTTTTTTTGCTGAGAAGTTTGCCAACGTCGACGAGTGGAGCGACTACGTTACACTCCGTATCTACGAGCTGGACTTACCATAACCGTGCCGACCGTTAAACACTACGTACACCCGCCCATTTTCTAGGGTCCGCAGGACGACTGTTAAGGTAAATACAACCACGTCACTGTTATGAAAAAGACACACAGCTTATCATCTTATAGTTCTTCAACATCTAAAATCACTCTGTTATTAATTTGCTAGATTAGCCGCTAGCATACGCAATGTGTTGGGGGCTTGTTGCTAGCCAGTTAGCGATGCTACAGACCTGTTACTCTAATAGTCTGTATTATTGAATGATTCAGGACTCCTTAGGTTTTGTTTCCATTTTTAGACAGTGATGAGATCAGCTGCTCACTCCACAGAGGCCCAGAGTTAAAGTTAATATCAAAAATGTAATGCTGTCCTTCAAGGGCGTAGATTTCATTTTGGCATTGGTGGGGACCAATGACCAATGATTCAGTTTTTTATTTCCTTTTTGTCTGTGCTTCTTGATAACAAAAGGAGAAATGTACTTGCCTAAATATGCTCTTCTACATGGTTTTAAACCATTTAAAATTACAATTGATAGTTTTATATGTGTTATATAATGCTAAATTACAATTAAACAGTATTTCAGACTTTCGTTTACTTCACCCATATTCAATATAAATCAGGTACCATACAAAAATAAAAATGGCTTCAAATACAGCAGGGTTGGACTGGGACACAATATGAGCCCGGGCATTTTGACTAGTGACCAGCCCACCATGGTATTATAGGAAAAGTCATAAAGCCTTTATAATAAACTTAAACCTACACCATCCTCCCTATTCTGGTATTCTAAACAGTAAAACACCTAATTTATAATTACATATACCTAACTAATAGGGTTGCCAACTCCCAGCAAAAAAAAAGAAAAAAAAAGTAGGGAACCACTCCCCCACCCTCTGCCTCAAGATGCTTAACTAGACAAAACCGATTTTAATTTAATGCACGTATAAAACAAATGCACATAAATCTATTATTTTTCTCCAGTAATTAAATAGATTCAACATCTTTCTTCAACAGAATTGCAGACTGCACAGATGGTACCTTACCAAAGTAAAGAATACTATAACTTACTGGGATATATAACTAGACTTAATATTTACCGAATACAATAATGGATTTCTATACATTTTATATCACATGAAAACTTTGATTGTAAGATTCAGATAATTATTTATTAAAAGACATTTTACCTCTGAGCATATATTGGATTACATCAGGGAAGAATCCACTGGGAACAACACCTCTGGGTGGAAGCTGGTATTACATCGCGGATCAGTTGGCTGCGGTCGTGAGGTCTCAGAATCTGCTCTGTGAGCAAAAGAGTGAAAAGACCACGGAATTGAAGGTAAATAACATCATGGAGAAACTCGCAGCTATCCAACGGGAGATTGAGAGACCAGTGTCGGTGTCGGAGTGTTAAAAACAGCTTGAAATTTC
>NW_024583582.1:48110-51991 GCF_018398535.1 Haplochromis burtoni
CGTCTATTCCAACGTAGGAAGTGTTACGAACAGCTGATCAGATCGTCAAAGTGTGTTTCTTGAATAAAATGGCTCTGTCCGAATTTAGGGGAAGGATGCTTAAAATGCCATATTTGGATGCAATGACGTCACAGCGACTCGACAAAGGCTGTCCGAATTCAAAGAGTACTCAAAATGTGGCGACAAATTCCTCCTACTTTTCCCCAAATTTTAAGGATGGGTCCGATGTATCATTCATGTCCTACCATATCCCAGGATTCATTGCGGGTCATACAGAAGATTTTTCTCTGATAACGATGGTGGTCGGGAGAGGAAAACTTTCAAATGTAAGTATACAAAAGTTAAATTGTTATAGCGGTTGTATTGTTAAGCTTTGGGCATCTGCATAGACATGTTTTATTTATTTAAATAACCGTAAGCCAGCTTGTATGGTGGGTCCCGCGGTTTTTCATGTATTGCCGCTTACATAAAGCTAATTTAGATTTTTTTGAATTGGTGATATGTTGTGGGGAACAAAGACCAAATGGCTTAATTTATGAAAACGAGGAGAAAACGATCACCTCTTCACTGGGGTGAAGAATTGGGCCGCTACGACGTGGATGTGCAAGAATAAATCAATTTACACATCATATTCATATGAGTACGGTTCTATTAACGCCCATGCTGTACAGTAGCGGTCCTCAGCCTTTTTTGCGCCACAGACCAGTTTATATCAGACATGTAGCGGCCTTTAAGGTGTCGCGGATAAATACAACCACATAAAATGATCCGACCAAGACAAAAACTGTGGTATTTTGTAAATATAGTAATAAACGTGAATGTACTGCTCATGCTGTACAGCAGCGGTCCCTTTTTTTGCACCACAGACCGGTTTATGTCAGACATGGTGTTCTGGGAATCCATCCAACCCAATGACTGCAGAAAACATGGACAACGCGACAGCGCCGCCTCCCATTGTGCAAAAATGAAGCCAAAATATCCCGCTTGTGGAGGCTGCCATCTTGCATTTTTGGAGCCAGAGTTTGCGCAGTAGTGACTTGAGGTGGAGCGACTGCGTCACACTCCCGCCCACATACCAGCTGGACGTGACCGCAAACACGTCCCCCTACACTTTTTACGTAGCCCGGCTGCTCCATTTTTTTGCTGATGGGTTTACCGCGACAGACGACTCGTTAAATTAAGGTAAATACAACCACGTCACTGTTATGAAAAAGACACACAGCTTATCATCTTATAGTTCTTCAACATCTAAAATCACTCTGTTATTAATTTGCTAGATTAGCCGCTAGCATACGCAATGTGTTGGGGGCTTGTTGCTAGCCAGTTAGCGATGCTACAGACCTGTTACTCTAATAGTCTGTATTATTGAATGATTCAGGACTCCTTAGGTTTTGTTTCCATTTTTAGACAGTGATGAGATCAGCTGCTCACTCCACAGAGGCCCAGAGTTAAAGTTAATATCAAAAATGTAATGCTGTCCTTCAAGGGCGTAGATTTCATTTTGGCATTGGTGGGGACCAATGACCAATGATTCAGTTTTTTATTTCCTTTTTGTCTGTGCTTCTTGATAACAAAAGGAGAAATGTACTTGCCTAAATATGCTCTTCTACATGGTTTTAAACCATTTAAAATTACAATTGATAGTTTTATATGTGTTATATAATGCTAAATTACAATTAAACAGTATTTCAGACTTTCGTTTACTTCACCCATATTCAATATAAATCAGGTACCATACAAAAATAAAAATGGCTTCAAATACAGCAGGGTTGGACTGGGACACAATATGAGCCCGGGCATTTTGACTAGTGACCAGCCCACCATGGTATTATAGGAAAAGTCATAAAGCCTTTATAATAAGCTTAAAACTACACAGCCTTCCCTATTCTGGTATTCTAAACAGTAACACCTAATTTATAATTACATATACCTAACTAATAGGGTTGCCAACTTCCAGCAAAAAAAGAAAAGAAAAAAAGTAGGGAACCACTCTCCCACCCTCTACCTCAAGATGCTTAACTAACAAAACCGATTTTAATTTAATGCACGTATAAAACAAATGCACATAAATCTATTATTTTTCTCCAGTAATTAAATAGATTCAACATCTTTCTTCAACAGAATTGCAGACTGCACAGATGGTACCTTAACAAAGTAAAGAATACTATAACTTACTAGGGTATATACTAACTAGACTTAATATTTACTGAATACAATAATGGATTTCTATACATTTTATATCACATGAAAACTTTGATTGTAAGATTCAGATAATTATTTATTAAAAGACATTTTACCTCTGAGCATATATTGGATTACATCAGGGAAGAATCCACTGGGAACAACACCTCTGGGTGGAAGCTGGTTTACATCGCGGATCAGTTGGCTGCGGTCGTGAGGTCTCAGAATCTGCTCTGTGAGCAAAAGAGTGAAAAGACCACGGAATTGAAGGTAAATAACATCATGGAGAAACTCGCAGCTATCCAACGGGAGATTGAGAGACCAGTGTCGGTCTCGGAGTGTTAAAAACAGCTTGAAATTCTCATGAGTTGTTGTAAAAGAAAAATCACCATTATAATGCGGCTACCCCTTCGGTGCCAGCTGTGGGCTCAAGGCCGGAGCTGCGCAACACCCTGATAACGACTGTGTTGAGTCTGTTCCTTCCCATTCCATGCAAAGCCACCTGGGTTGGCTGGAAGACTGTTTACTTAGCCTGGCAGGGCAAAGCACACTGTCTCAGCTGAACTATGGACACGCACACAAATACATATACTGATACTGATAAGCACTCACTGACGCATCACCCTCCCTACCCCGGATCCAACGCCACCTCCAACGCTTACCTCCCCTCTGATGTGGACATCGGGGCAGTTGGAGGCGCAGTCAAAGATTGCAGCGGTTCCAGATCAGATGTACACACTGGAACTCTTTCCCATGTTGCTGTCTGTGTTTATTGTGCTATGGTGTGTTGATATCTGTGCATTCCTGTATTATCCTTCTGTGTTACATATTTCGATGTTTTTTTTTTCCTCGCTACCTAGCCTGACCTGTCTCCCCAATGTGATGTTTGTGTATTGTATGTACGGTCGGCAAGGTCTGTCATCTCGGTTGTGGGCAAAAGACCTGCAACTGACAAATAAAGGCTATCTCATCATCATCATCATTTTAAATGAGAATAAGAAAGAAAAGTATTTCTTTGTGCCCGCCTCTCCCTGTTAATGCCCTACCTGGCCCCTTGGCAAAACTTTGCTAGATCCGCCCCTGCACGGTTACCAGCAGTCAGCTCCATAAAAAAAGATCTTGGTGTTATTTGTCTCTCAGAAACAGTTCATAACTTCCCGTCAATTCATCCATGTCACCTAAAGGTAAACCTGTTTCTCCATCACCTGTTCAGCTCTGATGATTCAGTAAGGACATCTCCTGGTTTCATCATGTTTCCCTCTCACCAGATAACCAAACCGATATCATGATCATGACCAGCAGCTTTTACAGCTGTGGCTCCAGCAAACATCAGCTTAGAAATTAATATTAAATAAATTCTAACAACAGCTGATCAAGCTTAAACGTGCTGGTGTTATTTTGTGCGACCTCCGCTGGTTTCCTCTTTCTGGCAAAGAGAGAAAAGTCGATCAGCTGATCACTGATTCAATTCAATTCAATTCAATTTTATTTATATAGCGCCAAATCACAACATAAGTCGCCTCAACCCATACGGAAAAGAAATAGTAAAAACTTATATGTGATTACTCATGAAAGTGGCCACTTTCATGAGTAAATCATATAAGGCTTACATGATTTACTCATGAAAGTGGCCACTTTTGCATTACTTTCATACATTGTTTTAGTAAGTATCCAAAACATACAAGTTTCATTATATAATT
>NW_024583582.1:54136-63076 GCF_018398535.1 Haplochromis burtoni
TGGGCCAAAGCCTAGCATAGCCTGTAACGTTATTGTGACGGACACATTTTATGAGTGAACTTGACTTTAAAATACTTTCTTATATCCAGGTTCTTCCTTTTTGCTGCCGTCCTCCTCTCCTACTCGCAGGGCAGGGTTGCTGCTGCTAAAACTAAACAGAGCTCCCTGAAAGGCACAGCCAATCACATTGGCCATATTTGTCACATGACGTAAAACTCCAGTAGAGAACGGAATTTAACTCTTTCTGCACCGCTGGGTGAATGAGACCTTGACAGATTTTTTTTTTCTTTCTATCGGGTTTGTTTTTCTTTACTCGAAGAGATCAAATTATTGGTGGGGACAATTCAATAATCGCAGGATATTGGTGGGGACATGTCCCTTCCGTCCATGCCAAATCTACGCCCTTGCTGTCCTTTGAGATTTTAACATTTAAGACTGTGAGTGAAATTTGTTCTTTTCATTTAATAATTGGTGAGAAACTAGTGAGGGAGACCATCTGATGTCACACAAATTATTTGTGCCACTCCAAAAATAATTTCTGTCCACTATGAGATAAAGGAGAAAAACAGCCCGTAGTGATGGTAAATTTGAGAGACCATCAGGACTAAGCTGCGTTTCTGGGTCCAGAGGTTTGGAGGAACTTCTTCACTTTCTTTCATCACAGCTGTCCTGTGCCAGAAGTTCTGTTGACCCACTGAGAGAGGCTTCATCTAAGAAACAACAGGAAGACTGAAGCTCATTGCATTGATCAAGCAGGACTCATAATCTTCACCAGCAGCTCCCTCACAGGGAAATCTTCAGCACTCTTCAGCAGGCCCGCCCCAGAAGATGGACCCAGCATTTCATGAACACTGTGATGGAGACCTTTGGTTTGTGTAATGTTATAAATACTCGGATACTGCCCAGAGGCTCCGGACTTTTACATAATGATATTATATTCAGTCCTGTAGAAAGTTATATATTTAAAAATATATGATCCTCTCTGGTTACTCTGGTATGAATAACTCTGAATCACTTTATGGTAAATAACACACCATCTGCAAAAAACAGTGAAAGAATTCCAGATCACAATTATAGTTAAGTGACGACCTTTGACCTTCATCAGGTTTTATTTAATTGTGTCAGAAAAACTCAAATGTGCTCTTCACGCAGCTGAGTACATAAAGTGTTTAAAACTGAAGCTGTGCAGGTCTGAGATCGGCAACTCTCTGAAACACCAAACTGAGGTCCTGTTAATGCTGATATACAGTGACACAGTTACAGGGGTGATTAATCAGTTAATCAGTTTGACTTTTTGTCTTTAACTTTATCAATAAAACAGCTGCAGCTTTCACTACAGCACATGTGGTACTTTAACCTTTCAACTGTTTTCATCAGTTCATTTTGCAGTTATCATGTGAACATGTTGGATGATCTGTCTGCTGTCACTCGGTGGGGCTGAGGTCTGAATCTGAGGGCAGCTCCTGTATTCACAAAGAGAACAGAATCATCACAAACTGAAATATAAAGTTTATCTCTTAAATCTGAAAAAAGCCGATCCTTCTATGTCCTCACACACTCAGGATCTGAAGCTCTTCTCTTACATTTTTTCAGTTCTACAGTTTAATCCATAGTTACAGATTAATGAGGAGTTACTGAAGTAAAAGCTTAAAAAAAAAGAAAATTGGTGTTACTGTCTTTACACATGCGGAGACTGAAAACATGCTGTTTTTTTGCACATATTTAATAATCAGCTCTGCACAGGAGCTGCAGCAGGGTGCAGCCTGTTGCTTTTACAGTATAACACTTGTAATGAAAGTACAGTAACGATAATTAGTGACTAAGCAGCCCAGGGCGTTTCTCTTGATTTCTCTAGTCGGGGTAAATTCATTCACCTGCACGGATTAGCTAAACGAACTTTATGAAACAAGTTTCACGACAGCCGAGTGCTCATCTTAGCTAGCTAGGTCTCAGGACCTAGCTAAGGACGGTAGTTAGGGATTCGCTTACAAAATTTAACTTACCGAAAAAGTGCAGCGGGGCCTCGGGTCCTTCTGTCGGGTAGTCCAGTTTACTAGTTTACTGAAGAACACCTCAGGCTGTCTGGTTAAGACGGTTGTGTTTTTGTAACGTAAACGCTGGCCCTCCTCTCACAGCCTACGCTCTATCTGCTATTCCCAAACAGAGATACGCAAGTTTCTCCGTGACTGCCAGTCAAGGCTGCTATGATGACGTTTCACCCCAATTTAACATCACCGCAGTAGGAATTAGAATCAAACTTATGGGACAAACATTATGGACATAAATGAGGGTGATGAGAACTATTGATAACAAAAGAAAGAATCTTTGGAAAAAAATTATCTGAGGAGAATTAATTTATTTTAGTCCGACCCCAGTCCCCTCCGCTAACATGGAGGAGGCGGGGTTTATGACCTATACTGCAGCCAGACACCAGGGGGCGATAGAGACGTTTTGGCTTCACTTTTGTACAGTCATTGCTCCAGCCTTAAAAACCATCCTACCCGTTGTTTCTACGTTTGCGCACAACACGAAATTCAGTGGCGAACCGTCCTACCTTTGTGAATATAAGCTCCAAACATGCTCTGATTGGTAAAATTAAGTGCCAAACCGTCCTACCTTTGTAAATGTGACGTACAAGCATACTTTAACAGCTATAATTAAGTGGCAAATCGTCCTACCTTTGTTAATAAGAGCTAGGAACATACTCTGATGGGCAAAGTCTAGTGGCAAACCGTCATACCTACTTACATTTGTGCTAGAATTACTCTGTGACAGCAGAAATGTGCAAAAACTACTTACGGTAGGAGGTTTTGCCAGAACAACGGACCATAAATTTCACACCGGAGTCTTAACTCTCGTGGCCTGGTACCAAACAACTCACGGACCGGTACCGGGCCCGGGTGTTGGGGACCGCTGCTGTACAGGAGACACGGCACTAGACTGATTGACAATGGTCTACGGTAATCACAACGCACAACACAATGTGCTGTAAAAAAAAAAAATCAGCAAAACAGCGAGTCCGCAAAAGGTGAACCACGTTATAGCGAGGGACCACTGTACAATAGTTTAAAGTAGCACTGCTGATATATGAAATGGTGAGCTTTGAGTTTGTCTTCAAACAAGTGCATTGTACCAGAAAAGGGTGTTTGAAGGATTAAAAATGTAAAAAGTAATGACTATTTTATGTAAAAACCTTTATGCAGAAAAAGTAGCAAAGAAACAAAAGCAAAAAACATAACACATGGAAACTTTTGGCCATGAACAAGCTGAAGAGGTGATTTTTTTTAACAAAACCAGAGTGTTAAAAACACTTAGAAGCATGTTTATTTCTCAGCAGCATCAATAGTAACAAAAACGCAATGTAGTTTTCGCTGTCAAAGTCAATTTACCTGAAGTTACCTGTTTCCGGTTACTGTGGAGATCACTTGTTTCCAGTTAGTGTGGAGGTCGCAATATGGCGCTCCCCAGTGGCTGCAGCCAGGTGATCTTGTTTATGTTGGATACTCATTGTTTGTTCAATAAAGTTTCTTGGAGAAAAAAAGGGGGCTGTCCACAGGCGCTCTCTTCCTGACTCCCCGTCCATCTAAGGACACTACCTACGTGACGTAGGTAGGTACTGTCCTTATGAGCATCCTTCCCCTGAATTTGGACACAGCAAATGTTTTTGTTGCTGCAAGTGGTTTTTATGCAATCTTTGCAAAGCTATATCCGGAAGGAAACCGTGACCTAGGACAAGCTGATGGCATAAGATGTAAGTACAACTCCTCTGGTTTCATATGCAAAAAAAATTATTGCGCAAGCTTACATGGATGTAGTTCTACAGGGATTTAAAAATAGTTGCGCAAAACGGAGCATGCCCACTCTGACTGGTTTTAAAGGGTTAAATAAGCCATTTCCATGAGGACGAATTACTTGTGTGACATTGTCAAGTTAATAAGATTGATGTTTAATGTGATGTTGAAAAACTACCCCGCATTGTTAAGAGCTGAACTCTTGCAACTCCTCATCATCCTGAAAATCCTTCAATGAATCCAAAACACAGTAACAAGTCTAGGGACTAGAAATGCCATGTTAGCTTCTCCTCACTGACCAGAATGAAATTTTAAATAATTACCATCTCATTTAAGCTCCCCACAAGATGAGGAGTTCATGTTTCCACATTGTCCCGATAAAACTTCAAAGTCTACGTTCTCACGTACACTCGGAATCTTTTAATCATCCTGCTAAGAACTCAGACTTGAATTTGCTAAATGTCAGTCCTTCAGCCAGAGTCATACTCAACTTGGCCTCCCAGGACCTGTCAGTTGTCTCCCTCTGGACTTCCAAAAGCTAATTAAACCCAAAGTACCTTGAAGGCTCCCTTTATCTCTGGTGTCCTCCATCTATTTTGGGGATTACCACCATGACAGGTAACATCAACCTTGTAGCCTCAGCTCCCTGCAACAATGCTCTGTTGCTAGCTAAAGGTCCAGGTGCTGTATTTCACAGGGAGGGAAAAGAATCAGAGCTAACTTTTCTCAGCGATGGAGAAAGATAAGAAAGACCGAACGGGAGAGCAAGAAGAGAGGTTATTTTTTAACGTAAGGGACTGCTCAGTGGTGTTTGATAAACTGGAATTTTAAAACGTACATAAATGTCCTCATTTTTAAAAATCATATATTGGGTCTGTACCTGTGGCATTATGTTTTCTTTATATTGTGAATTGTGCTGCAAAACAAACTAAGGTAGACTAACTGTGTTATCTAAAGGTTGCATGTAAACGCACCAGATAAACAGGTTACTTTTCAAATTTAGTTTTAAATTTAAGTTAAGCTGATGATGCTTTTAGTGGATTATTTGTTAACACTATTATCTGTACTTCTACTTAAGTACAGGGTGTCTGTACTTTAGCCACCTCTGCCCTGGAGGTAGTGGGCCAACAGGAAGGAGGCACCATGTCATCTCTTCTGGTTTCGTACTTGGCCCTTGTTTTTAGTATTGATTAGATAGATGGTAACTTACAATAGTAAATTATAGTTTGTAGTTACAAAACATAAAAAATAGCCATAACCGTACTCCCAGTAGAGTACTGTAAAATGAAGCAAGTCTCTAGTCTTTTGTATCACTTCTGTTATAATACAGTGGCTAAAACTGTGACGAAGAACTGAAGAAAAAATGAAAATAAAGCACATTGGTTACATATGGGACACAAACCAGAGTCTCCCGGATCAATGCCTCATGTCTGACCTATCCTAGAAAAACATTTTCTGCCAGACACGGCTTCTTCAGATCTATTTTACCAGCATGGAGAGTGCCATTAGATCACTTATGATTGGGTGCCATACGAATAAAATCAGACTCAACTGCAGCTGAGGGATATTGTTTGGTATGGACCCAACAGTCCAATGAACTGCATGAGCAAAGTGAGCTTTGCATGTATTGATGTGTGTGTGTGCATGAGTGTGTGTGTGTTTGTGTGTGTGTGGTGACACTGAAGAGGCCTGACAGACTTGTCCTCTGTCAGCAGATGGAGGCATGCATAATTCAATCGCGAGGCAGTTTCATGCTGTTTCTCTTCCCATCTCATCACTGCTCCCAAAGACAGACAAAGTAGGATTTGGCTACAGAGAAGGAGGAGGGCGGCAAGTCGTCTTCCCTCCCTGTCCCAGCATTTGTCTGGTACATTGCAACCAAATCCCATTCATAATGAGGAAGGTAGTCAAAATGAAGACTGTACCTAAAATTACACATGGTAGGTAATGAGCCTCTATGTTTTAAACTACTAAAAGCAAACATTATACGAATAAAATGAGAAGGAGCTGGCCAAAACATTTTTTGAAGGTCATTGTGATAGACCCCAAAATCACACTTTTGTGCCACTTGTCACAATTTGTTTTTTTCAAAGCCTTTCCTTCAGTCCACCTTGGAGCTCCTTGGATGTCTTGTAGTAATGTCTGGAGCATCTGTCCTCTTAAATGTCCGTCTGTTCCTCTCTCTGTGCTCCCGCTCCCTACCGCTACTCTTCTCTGTTCATGTAATTTGCAAGTGGAATATGCCATCATGACTCTCCAGATCTTTTTCTTAGTCATCATAAAGTGTGACAAATGGGAGCTTGTCCATCTAAATTGATTTGTTTGTGGCTGTTTTGTTTTATTCTTGCTCTGGAGTTGTTGCTAGCACATTAGGTTTTGTGTGAAGCATGCAATAGGAATTGTGTTTGATGCATCTTGTGTTTAGCAGATGTATCTTCCGTTGGAATTAAGTTGTTGAGTTATTTGTTTGGTTAATTTAACTGCTAAATTGTGTCTCAGTCTGGTGAGGTTTTGGCCCTGCAGCCAGTTTGTCTGGACACCTGGGTAGGTCTGAGCCAATAGCAATCATGTGGACGACCCCTCTACAGGTAAAGAAACAGATCCATCTAGGCTTGTGGTTTTGCTTTTACTTTGTTTTTGTGTGTGGTGTGCAGTCTGAGCATACAGCTCAAGGATGCTTCCAGAGCTGTCACCCAAGTTTGTTACTTACATGTTACGTTACTTATGCTCAAAAACCTATGCTCAAAAACTCAAAAACTAACTGTTTATGCTTAAAAACCCTCCACTGTAGCTGAAACAAAAGAATTCTGCAAAAAACAGTGGTCCAATATTCCACAGCAATACTGCAAATGCTTGATTGCAGTTCTTGCTGCCTTGGGTGACTTTTTCAAATTCAAATTGTATTTGTCACAAACACAATCATACACAGTACGACATCCAGTGAAGTGCTAATTGCTGTGCATTGCAATGCAAGAATAAACTAAAATTTTAAATCAAGTATAAAATTAAAACACTTTTTCTCCTTGGCTCTGGTGGTGTCCAATAAACGGCCAACTTTCTCATTTGAGAAGGGAATAGTGTGCTCAATGAAAGGTACTATGGCAGGGAGTGATTTGTTCACAGGGGAGGCTGGAGCTGAAATGGGACAAACTGGCAGGTGTTACAACCAATGTTCCCTCTAAGCTGCGCACATGCGCAATTGCGCACTGCTGGCACGGTCTCTGCGTACAGAAAATCTGCTTTGCGCACAAAAAAAAATCTAACCTGAATTGAAATTAAAATTAATACTTTAACAAGTCTCAGTCAGTAAGTGACTGGCTGCTCCAGTATGGGATTAGAATGATACCACCTTATCCCACAGTCCAGCAAATAATGCGATTCACCTTCGTATATACGCAACTAATCAGCGTCGTTGACAGGCTATGACAGCGTCCTTATGTGCTGACACCGGTGTTTTAGCTAGCAAAGCGGCGTGGCTGATGTGGAGTGAAGCCACGTTAATGACAATGTACAACCATTGGAGACGGTTGTACTCATTGTACAATTGACGGAAAAAGTGTGGACTTTATACCAGTTTTTAAATTGTGTTGATCGGCCACGCAAAACCAGAGTTATGATAAAAATATCTGCAATGTTTGGTTTTCTTCCTGAATACTATCGTCGTTTATATTTACTGCGGGAAGAAACAGTAAAAACTGCGGTTTATAGGGAAAACGCTCGAAAGCCTGTGAGCAAAGACAGAACCAAAAAAACTCCACCCTTTCCTATTGGTTGAAAAATGTACCATGTGCACCAATCAAAAAATGATATGGCAACATGGCATTTAGTTGTTTAGCGAGGGGGAAGTTTTAGGAGTGACGGTGGTGTTTTGAGATGTGAGAGATTTGCGACGTTTAGCACAAATCTTGTGTAGTTAGTGTGTAGTGTAGTCAATAGTTTTGTTGTGTGCGTCAGAACTAGGGTTGCCAACTCCCTGAAAAATAAATAAGGGACACCTCGTGGCCAGGGCCGGGCAACCCAGTTCACCCTTCCCAGTGTGGTGAATTTTGTAGCTCTTTTTTTTGTGTGTGAAGTTATTTTTTTAAGCATTTGACTTGAATTTGATTTAAGCAGATGCATATTCTTTGTGATATGACCATATGGGAAACAAATGATCATTTAGCCATTTATTTTTAGCTCAAAATGACAACATTAACACAGTAAAACAGGTCTCTTTCTTAAACAGAAGCCTGTCATGCTTAACTTTTGAGAATATAAGTAAATCTTTCTTTAAAAGAACTCTGTCTTGCTTAACTTAAAATTATATAATTTAATAAAAAGCAATAGAACAAAAAATATTCTTGTAACTGTGCACATATAGTGCATTTAGTACAATTGGCTTCAGCTGAGGTATTATTTCAGCTTTTCTAATGCTAATCAGCTGCTCCTGTTTGTAAACCCACTTGTTCCCATGATTACGCATCATAACTCATCATTATTATTAAAATATATGTATTACTTTTATGTATTAGTGATCTATTTGTTGTAATCATCTATCCTTGCAGTTGTTTATTACACAAACTAAATTATATTATCACACTTCTGGCCACATAGCGCTGATATTCACTGCACATGCCCATATTAACCTTAACCAGAGGGTTTAATAAAACAAACCAGTGTTTACATACCATATCTGCTTCTGCCGTGGCCTGGTGGACAAAAAGTTGGATAAGGGTTCCCCGAGCTTTCACGCCCCTCATGTTCTTCATGTGCCCACCACTAGAAGCATGCCTATGGAAAAAGTGCGCCGGCACACAGTGTAGTGCGCTTTAAAGGTGTTATCGTGCACTTTCCCAGCCAGGTGTTTTCCTTTTCCCATTCCTCCTGTACTTTTGCAGCCTTTCTTTTCTTTCTCTGGGGGGAACAAATATTGCTGCTCTAATGCTGGGCTTACACTGTGCGATTTTTGGCCCATTTTGAGACGATTTTTGAGTCGTGCGACCGATTTGGTGATCGGCCCGATTTTGGCCTTCATCGTGCATCGTTTAGTATACGTGGGGTAACGAGAAGCGGCTGTATCACCGCAGCCACTCACACTGCTCACGCGCAAACACGTAAACGTCGGTGAAAAAGACGGAGCAGCACGGCTGTGCAGCGTGTGATCTGGACA
>NW_024583583.1:0-12831 GCF_018398535.1 Haplochromis burtoni
GGAGAGATCGTTCTCTGGTGTAGAGAGTTATCCAGAGGAGTGCCCAGCACAGAAGAATGCAATCAAACAGAATTTAGTAGACGCATGAGCACAGGGCTCCATAGCGCGGCCGCATCTTTGGAGGATTATCTTAATTCTTTAAGCGTGTCTCTTAACAGGTGCCAGTTTGGGGTCCTCCTACACATACAATACAGTAATATTATGTTGAAGCACAGTATGTACTACTCTGACCTGCTGGATGTTTTCATTGTTATTCTATAACTGGAAAAACTGTGAGAGAGGAGTTGACCTCTTTCTTGGCTCACAGAAAATGGAGGTTAATGATAACTGAATATTTAAACAGGAAGCTGAATAACAGCAGCTATAGAACACCATAAATTGGCAAACTGAGGGCAGGAAAAGAATGACAAAGAATTTTTTGTGAGGAGTAATGACTTCTAGAAAAGCAAACATGCCTGCCAACATAACTTATTTCACTTATACTTCTGTTACTCCACAAAGTTTCATCTCTGCATTATTCCCTAGAGAACTGTCCTTTCCCTGCTGCCTTATAAATTGAATGGTGGAATCTATGTGCATACATACATATACATGTACATACATATATGTAGTTTGAAACATAATTTTGGTTTGTACTCTGAACAAAGTTTAGGTCTTTAATGGCTGAGGTAAACTTAAAGTTAAGAGAAAGTTAAGGTTTATTAACAGTTTCTTCATTACTGATGTTATCTTCTTGAACATTTATAGAGCAGGGGTGTCAAACTCAAATACACAGTGGGCCAAAATTCAAAACTGGAACAAAGTCGGGCTAACATTAATATTTATTGAAAAAAAAATCTTCCTCCAGATATAAGAATGAATCTTTTCTTATGGACTCAAATAAGTTTTGCTGGAAAACTGAATATGGAACAAGCAAAGCTTAATACTAAACAATATATATATTAGCTGTATAATACCAGTAGGCCAGCTCTAATAGTAATTTGGTATGGCTTCGCGGGCCAAATGTAATTACTGGTGGCGCGGGCCAGAGTTTGACCCTATGCTTATACTATATAATGGAGAGCTCCCTCATATTTAAGAGTTCAGCTTAAGTTCCTTTTGTTGTCTTTTTTAGAGCTTTCCATCAGGTCATACTTTTTTTAAATCATATTTTTCTGTCTGTTGAGAAAAAAAGTAATGTCATATGTTACTTATGAGATTAACTACTTAGCTTGTATGTCTATATATGACTCCACGAAACCAGAGCTTATGCCATTTGCCAATTCAAATGAAATAATATATGGAAAAAAAACAAAACAAAAAAAAACAACTAAGTTTGTTTGTATATGCTACAAAGCAACTTTAATGGGCATTAATTGAGGTTAGCAAGCTATTTGAATATTAAAGCCAGAGTTTTCAGTGTCACAAAGGTCCCTCAACCACTTTAGGTCTCTGGGTTACCTTCTGTAGAAAACTTAAGACTTTCAGTTTAAATTAAATTAAAAACATAGATAAAGAAATCTATTCATTCTTCCATTTTGGATCACTTTCCGGAGCTTGGTGATTGAAGCCTGGGTTATCTCTGATTGAGGTTGTAGGTTTTGTTCCGCCAGCTAATGGAAAAAAAACCTGATAGTCAAACTTTTCTTACCCAATTTTTATTTATTTATTTATTATTTTTATTTTACAAGTGCTTCTTTTCTATAATATAATCACAAATCCTTTTATCTGGTCAATCGCATCAAACAACAAAATACTGTATTTGTTAGCCCTCAGCAGTGCTCATAGAATTGTGATAAACATGACAGAAACAGATGCATAACATCCTCTTCCTTGCATTTACCGCTGCTGCTCCTATGTAACTAACTGAAAGTGGCAGCAATTTTTTTCTATTTTGCGGCTCAGCAGGCCGCTGGCTGACAAAGCCTAACGTGTTTTGATTGAGCTCAGTGGGGGGATTTCACATGTGGAATTCATTTCTTTTCACAACTGGCTAAATCACAATGTCTGGAACTGATGACACATCTAATTGTGTCAAAGTATGCAATTGCTTTTTCATTACAGACTGTCTCTTGTTTAATTAATTATTTAGCTTGGTGGATAAATATATTTATGCTTAGCACACCTCCAAAGGCCTGTGCTGCCAGTCAAATTTAACATATCCAGGAACTGTTTTCTTTGTCTTGCATTACTCAAACATCAGCATTCAGGTAAAACAGCCAGGAGGAGGCTCTCAACTGAGTAAGTCAACGTATAGTACAGGTAGCATGTGACCAATTACAAACTACATCTTAGTATTTAAACCCAGGTAATAAATCTGACTGAAGTACAGACTATTAGTTATTGTCACAGCTTTGTCATTAAAAAACGGGAAGATTTGGCTTCAAAACTGATTTCATATTTGTGTATTTTTTTTTCTACAGTGTGCAAAACCATTCCAGACCTATTTTTTTTTTCAGTTTCAAGTCACCAATCAGCCACTAAGCCACTGATTGTGGTGATACGTTGTACTCATTTCCTTGACTTACACTGAAACAATGTTCAGGTAGCACTCGGGCAGATTTGAACAAAATCAGCCCGGAGCTTCTATTCCCCTGGTAACTTGAGGCTCTAAGTAGCATTATGAGAGTGAAGAATGGCTTCGTGAGCACCAAATCATAGGTAAACCGAAGGTTTATAAGTGAACACAGAACAGCGCTTTAAAACACTTATGTGGAATTTGCACTCAAAGAATGATTGTGCAGCAAACGTACCACTTAACTGCAGATACAGAATTTGCTAAATAAAGATCAATCAGCAAGTGTAGTATTACTATGTCCAAACCACTTTTTCTCAGCCCGATGCAGAGTGGGCCAAGAAACATATCACTGCATCACACAGTGGAAGAAGGAAGAAGTCTACAAACTGATGAGGGACTCACAGAAACAGAGGGTTGCATTTTAAAGAAATGGTGAATTATCAGGTTAGTTTTCTGAGAGAAGATGAGTAAACTCAAAGTTTTCAAACTGTTTGCCTGGACAGCTTGACAGAGAGAGGTCCATAGCACTGTGGAATTTGAAATTTCGACCACGTAATATAAAGGGTGCCACTTCCTAGTGAATAAAATGTTTTTCATAACATAAAAATGTTGGGGAGGAGCCGTGGTTTAAACTTTCACTATTTGGCACTTGGTCTGGTTTGTAGCTCATCTTAGAATTCCACTCCAGCCGGGAAGCTTCTCCCTTTGAAGAGAAAAAACTACCTACACACACATCAGAATCTATTCCCTGTCGAGTAATGTTTCCCTAGCCTTGTTTTGCACGGGTGTGGCATTTTCATTTGCCACTCTACTGTATATTATCCTGCAAAACATAACATGTAGTAAAAGATAAAACATAAATGAGATATTCCCAACAGAGCAGATGGGTAAAGTCTAGGCCTGTTTTGTTACACTGAAGTTGGACACATTTTACAGGACCCCAGGTGAAATAGCGTGTTTGATAATATGGTAATAATATGGTGATGGTAATTCAATAGTTTGGAAAAAATGTATTTATCACTTGTAAAATATAAAAGTAATCTTAATTTGTAAAAATGTTTATATTCAATTCAATTCAATTTTATTTATATAGTGCCAAATCACAACAAAAGTCGCCTCAAGGCGCTTCATAGATACAGAGAAAAACCCAACAATCATATGACCCCCTATGAGCAAGCACTTTGGCGACAGTGGGAAGGAAAAACTCCCTTTTAACAGGAAGAAACCTCCGGCAGAACCAGGCTCAGGGAGGGGCGGGGCCATCTGCTGCGACCGGTTGGGGTGAGAGAAGGAAGACAGGATAAAAGACATGCTGTGGAAGAGAGACAGAGGTTAATAACAGATATGATTCAATGCAGAGAGGTCTATTAACACATAGTGAGTGAGAAAGGTGACTGGAAAGGAAAAACTCAATGCATCATGGGAATCCCCTGGCAGCCTACGTCTATTGCAGCATAACTAAGGGAGGATTCAGGGTCACCTGGTCCAGCCCTAACTATATGCTTTAGCAAAAAGGAAAGTTTAAGCCTAATCTTAAAAGTAGAGATAGTGTCTGTCTCCGAATCCAAACTGGAAGCTGGTTCCACAGAAGAGGGGCCTGAAAACTGAAGGCTCTGCCTCCCATTCTACAGGGAGTGCAGAATTATTAGGCAAGTTGTATTTTTGAGGAATAATTTTATTATTGAACAACAACCATGTTCTCAATGAACCCAAAAAACTCATTAATATCAAAGCTGAATGTTTTTGGAAGTAGTTTTTAGTTTGTTTTTAGTTTTAGCTATTTTAGGGGGATATCTGTGTGTGCAGGTGACTATTACTGTGCATAATTATTAGGCAACTTAACAAAAAACAAATATATACCCATTTCAATTATTTATTTTTACCAGTGAAACCAATATAACATCTCCACATTCACAAATATACATTTCTGACATTCAAAAACAAAACAAAAACAAATCAGCGACCAATATAGCCACCTTTCTTTGCAAGGACACTCAAAAGCCTGCCATCCATGGATTCTGTCAGTGTTTTGATCTGTTCACCATCAACATTGCGTGCAGCAGCAACCACAGCCTCCCAGACACTGTTCAGAGAGGTGTACTGTTTTCCCTCCTTGTAAATCTCACATTTGATGATGGACCACAGGTTCTCAATGGGGTTCAGATCAGGTGAACAAGGTGGCCATGTCATTAGTTTTTCTTCTTTTATACCCTTTCTTGCCAGCCACGCTGTGGAGTACTTGGACGCGTGTGATGGAGCATTGTCCTGCATGAAAATCATGTTTTTCTTGAAGGATGCAGACTTCTTCCTGTACCACTGCTTGAAGAAGGTGTCTTCCAGAAACTGGCAGTAGGACTGGGAGTTGAGCTTGACTCCATCCTCAACCCGAAAAGGCCCCACAAGCTCATCTTTGATGATACCAGCCCAAACCAGTACTCCACCTCCACCTTGCTGGCGTCTGAGTCGGACTGGAGCTCTCTGCCCTTTACCAATCCAGCCACGGGCCCATCCATCTGGCCCATCAAGACTCACTCTCATTTCATCAGTCCATAAAACCTTAGAAAAACCAGTCTTGAGATATTTCTTGGCCCAGTCTTGACGTTTCAGCTTGTGTGTCTTGTTCAGTGGTGGTCGTCTTTCAGCCTTTCTTACCTTGGCCATGTCTCTGAGTATTGCACACCTTGTGCTTTTGGGCACTCCAGTGATGTTGCAGCTCTGAAATATGGCCAAACTGGTGGCAAGTGGCATCTTGGCAGCTGCACGCTTGACTTTTCTCAGTTCATGGGCAGTTATTTTGCGCCTTGGTTTTTCCACACGCTTCTTGCGACCCTGTTGACTATTTTGAATGAAACGCTTGATTGTTCGATGATCACACTTCAGAAGCTTTGCAATTTTGAGACTGCTGCATCCCTCTGCAAGATATCTCACTATTTTTGACTTTTCTGAGCCTGTCAAGTCCTTCTTTTGACCCATTTTGCCAAAGGAAAGGACGTTGCCTAATAATTATGCACACCTGATATAGGGTGTTGATGTCATTAGACCACACCCCTTCTCATTACAGAGATGCACATCACCTAATATGCTTAATTGGTAGTAGGCTTTCGAGCCTATACAGCTTGGAGTAAGACAACATGCATGAAGAGGATGATGTGGACAAAATACTCATTTGCCTAATAATTCTGCACTCCCTGTACTTTTAAATACTCTAGGAACAACAAGTAGGCCTGCAGAGCGAGAGCGAAGTGCTCTAATAGGGTGATATGGTACTACAAGGTCATTAAGATAAGATGGGGCCTGATTATTTAAGACCTTGTATGTGAGGAGCAGGATTTTGAATTCAATTCTGGATTTAACAGGAAGCCAATGAAGGGAAGCCAAAACAGGAGAAATATGCTCTCTCTTTCTAGTCCCTGTCAGTACTGTCAGAGACCCTGAACTTCCTCAGTTGTCGTAGGCCTGTATCACCTACGACAACTGAGGAAGTTCAGGGTCTCTCCAAGGCGCTGTGGAGAGCATCCTCACACAGAACATGACATCGTGGTTCGGGAACAGCTGTGTGAAGGACCAAAAAGCTCTCCAGAGAGTGATCCGTACAGCAGAACGCTGCTGCAGGATTGCTCTCCCCCCGCTTCAGGACACCTACACCAGGAGATGCCGGACTAGAGCAGCGCAGATACTGAAGGACCCGTCCCATCCTGGCAACAAACTGTTCCAACTTCTGCAATCTGGTAGAAGGTTCCGCATCTTCCGGGCAAGGACAGAGAGACTCAAGAGGAGCTTCTATCCCCAAGCCATCCGTGCCCTAAACACACACACCCGCCCTCTCACATCATCTATAATTGACTGAGACAGGACTCTTCCAGACACTAAACCAAGGCACAATGTACATTTCAATTCCTTTAATTTTAAATATGTTTATATTGTCTATCCTGTAAAATAGTCAGATATCTATTCATATTAATGTACAGAATTCACCTGCTTGCTGCTACTACTGCACATTCACCCAGTGTGTGTGTGTGTGTGTGTGTGTGTGTGTGTGTGTATAAAATAGTGTTAATATATGTGTGTGTGTGTTTACTCCTCTAGTGTTATATACAACACTGTTGAGTGTTAAATTAACACTTTTGACAGTGTTATATGTTTAAAAGTAACCTAATCAGTTTTGAAGATTAACAATGGCTAACACTGAGCAGTGCTGATTTTCTAACACTGATATTAGTATGTTCTGAAAATTTTTGAGTTTATTTACAGTGTTTAAAAATCAAGCACTGCTCAGTGTATTCTGTGTTAAATCTTCAAAACTGAACTAGGTTAAACTTTTTAAACATATAACACTTCAAAAGTGTGTAATGTTAACACGTCAAGGTCAGTTGTTGTAATGTTTAAATCACTCAAGATGTGTGTGGACCCCGTATTATTTGTGTGTTTTTTTGTTTTTTGGTTTTTATGATACAAACCACTGCAGCACAGTACCTGTAATACCTACAGCATGTTCTAATCGCTCTAATAGAATATTATGGTCAACAGTATCGAATGCTGCACTGAGGTCTAGCAGGACAAGCACAGAGATGAGTCCACTGTCAGAGGCCATAAGAAGATCATTTGTAACCTTCACTAAAGCTGTTTCTGTGCTGTGATGAGCTCTGAAACCTGACTGAAACTCTTCAAATAAGCCATTCCTCTGCAGATGATCAGTTAGTGTCATGTAACGGTGTGTGGCAGGCAGGAAAATAGGACCCAAACGCAAACTCACGGGAAAACAGGACTGAACTCAAAATGCAGCTTTATTGCTGACAGGTGACAAACGATAACAGTGATACCAAAGCAATGCAAAACTAAACTGGGAAGAGCTAATTGTAACACATACCAGAAGACACAGGGAGAATCACACACAGCATGAGGGACACGACACGACTCAGAGAAACACAGGGCTTAAATACACAGAGGGATAACGAGGGAATGAGACACAGAAGGAGAGCACAGCTGGGAGTAATCAGGCTGGACGAGACAAGCAAAGCAGGACACATTCACATAAGACATGGACCATCAAAGTAAAACAGGAAGTATCATACAGAGACGCAAACTTGACACAGTGGAGAAAGCAACTAAGAAACACAGAGACATAAACCATAAGGCAGAGGACTCTAAGAACCAAAATACGCGGAGGGAAATACTCAGCTTGGAACACAAGAAACTAGACTAGAGGGAGTAACAAAAGACCAACCATGAGAACATAATGCACAATGCAGAGGGACAGAAAACAAACTCAAACATGCAAAGACACACAATTACACAGAACAGAGGGGACACAGAGAGACATGAAGGGCAAGGGATCAAAACTAGAAGCCATAGAATAAATCACACAAGTACCATATTACAAACATCACAAGGAACTAGAAACGCTGGGTCAGGGGAAACATGGAATAAACACAAAGAGAGACGAGGGCTCAAAAATACACAGAGGGGCACACAGGGGGTAAGAGTCACGAAGGGAAAACACTTAGGGAACAACACAACAGGACAACTCAGGAAACATGGCCTAAATAAGGAACGAAATACAAAAATACAAGAAACTAAGAATACTGGGCCCACATGGCCCAGGACCATGACAGTTAGCTGTTTGACAACTACTCTTTCAAGGATTTTTGATATGAAAGGAAGGTTGGAGATTGGCCTATAATTAGCTAAGACTGCTGGGTCTAGAGATGGCTTTTTGAGTAAAGGTTTAACTACAGCCAGCTTGAAGGCCTGTGGTACATAGCCGATTATTAGAGATAGGTTGATCATATTTAAGATCGAAGAATTAATTAATGGCAGGACTTCTTTGAGCAGTTTTGTAGGAATGGGGTCTAAAAGACACGTTGATGGTTTGGAGGAAGTAATTATTGAAGTTAACTCAGAAAGATCAATTGGAGAAAAAGAGTCTAACTTAACATCAATGGTACTAAGAGTAGCTGTAGATAATATTACATCTGTGGGATGATTACTGGTAATTTTTTCTCTAATGATAAAAATTTTATTTGTGAAGAAGTTCATGAAGTCATTACTAGTTAACGTTAAAGGGATGGTTGGCTCAACAGAGCTCTGACTGTTTGTCAGCCTGGCTACAGAGCTGAAGAGAAACCTGGGGTTGTTCTTATTTTCTTCAATCAGTGATGAATAGTAAGATGTTCTGGCTTTGCGGAGGGCTTTCTTATAAAGCAGCAAACTATTTCTCCAGGCTAAATGATGATCCTCTAAATTTGTGACACGCCATTTCCTCTCCAGCTTACGAGTCATCTGCTTTAGGCTACGTGTTTGAGAATTATACCACGGAGTCAGGTACTTCTGATTAGAGACCTTAGTTTTCACAGGAGCTACAGTATCCAGAGTCGTACGTAGTGAGGAGGTGAAATTATTAACAAGATAATCGACCTCTGTTGGGGTAGCGTTCAGATAGCTGCTCTGCTCTGTGTTGGTACAGGGCATTGGAGATGATAACAGTGGGTGGATTATATTCTTAAACTTAGTTACAGCGCTTTCAGAAAGACATCTACTTTGATAAAGTCTACTCTCCACCGCTGTGTAATCAATTATTGTAAATGTTATCAGGAAATGATCAGACAGCAGAGGGTTTTCAGGAAACACTGTTAAATGTTCAGTTTCTATGCCATAGTGAAACAGGAGAGGGTTTTCAGGAAACACTGTTAAATGTTCAGTTTCTATGCCATATGTTAAAACAAGATCTAGAGTGTGATTAAAGTGGTGGGTGGGTTCTTTTACATTTTGAGAGAAACCAATTGAGTCTAATAACAGATTAAATGCCATGTTGAGGCTGTCATTTTTAGCATCTACATGGATGTTAAAATCACCCACAATAATTATTTTATCTGAGCTGAGAACTAAATCAGATAAAAAGTCTGAGAAATCAGACAGAAACTCTGTGTAAGGCCCAGGTGGACGATAGATGATAACAAGTAAGACTGGTTTCTGAGTTTTACAGCTGGGGTGGACGAGGCTAAGCATCAGACTTTCAAATGAATTAAAAGTCTGTCTTGGTCTTTCATTAATTAATAGGCTGGTGTGAAAAATTGCTGCCACACCGCCCCCTCGGCCTGTGCTTCGAGATTTCTGGTAGTTAGAATGACTCGGGGGTGTTGATTCATTTAAACTAACATAATCATCCTGCTGCAACCAGGTTTCTGTAAGGCAGAGTAAATCAATTTGTTGATCAATTATTAAGTCATGTACTAACAGAGACTTGGAGGAGAGAGACCTAATATTTAATAATCCACATTTCACTGTTTTACTCTTTGGTTCAGATGTGGATACTGTATTGTTCTTTCTTTGTAATTGTTTATGTTTAAGTTGTTTGTTGCTGGTTTTTAGTTTGTTTTTTTTTTGGGAGCTGACACAGTCTCTATGGAGATGGGTTTTTGGGGGGGTAGCAGGAGGAGAGAAGCTGCAGAGAGGTGTGTAAGACTGCAACTCTGCTTCCTGGTCCCAACTCTGGATAGTCATATTTTGGGGGGTTTAATAAATTTGTCCATATTTCTAGAAATGAGAGCTGCTCCATCCAAAGTGGGATGGATGCCGTCTCTCCTAACAAGACCAGGTTTCCTCCAGAAGGTTTGCCAATTATCTATGAAGCCCACATCGTTTCTGGGACACCACTCAGACAGCCAGCAATTTAAGGAGAACATGCGGCTAAACATGTCACTCCTGGTCTGATTGGGGAGGGGACCAGAGAAAACTACAGAGTCCGACATTGTTTTGGCAAAGTTGCACACCGATTCAATATTGATTTTAGTGACCTCCGATTGGCGTAACCGGGTGTCATTACTGCCGACGTGAATTATGATTTTACTGAATTTACGTTTACCCTTAGCCAGCAGTTTTAAATTTCCTTCAATGTCGCCTGCTCTGGCCCCTGGAAGACAATTGACTATGGTTGCCGGTGTCTCTAGCTTCACATGTCTGAGAACAGAATCACCAATTACCAGAGTTTGACCCCCGGCGGGTGTGTCGCCGAGTGGGGAAAAACGGTTAGACACATGAACGGGTTGGTGGTGTACCTGGGGCTTCTGTTTAGGACTATGCTTCCTCCTCACCGTGACCCAGCCGCCCTCTTTCCCCAGCTGCTTGGGTCTGCCGGGGAACAGCTAGCGGGGCCTACGCTATCTTCGGCTGCACCAGCTACAGGGGCCTGGCTAGCTACGGGTGAATGAAGGGTGCGAAGCCGAGTCTCCAATTCAGTAATCCTGGCCTCCAGAGCTGCCCAGAGCTGCAAATATGCTACATTTGTATGTATTGTTTTCTTGTAAGTTTGCTTTCTTTATTGTTATTGTTTGAATAAACATGAAACTAGTGTGTGGTGTGAGGGAGCAGACTAAATACTGACATTTTTTATTGATTCAGTTTTTCACTTTGTTAAACGAACATTATCATTTCAAATAATCATTTAATAAATAAATACCCCACCCCCAAGGAGTCACAGCAGATGGCTGACACTAACTGAGGCTTGTTGTGCCTTAGCTTTCTTCCTGTTAAAAGGGATTTTTTTCCCTTCCCACTGTCACTAAAGTGCTTGCTCGTATGGGGTATCTCATTGTTAGGGTTTTTCTCTGTATTATTATAGGGTCTGTATCTTACCTTACCTTAAGAACTACATAAATAAAATTGAATTAAATACTTGAAAAAAGGGAACAAATGCAAAATCAAATGCAAATTCATCTATAATGATCTGCAACCTTTGGACACTACTGTGCATGATGTTTTAGTAACTTTTTCAAGGAGTAACCAGCAAATACAATCATGTACAACACTGGTCTAGTAAACTAGGGAACTCAGTGGTACATGTTAATTTAAGTTATGTTGGTGCAGATTTTAGTAACACTATGGCTACAGTGAAATTATCCAGACAATGAAATGCCACTCATGAGTAATGCACAACTATAAAAGATCAATGTGATATCAGTGGTCTAATGAGATTTAATAGCTGCCATACACCACATTTAATCATCAATTAATGGGCACATTTGTACTGTGTAAACAAATGTGAATGCCAGTGACTCAGCTGTTTGTTTACAGACAACAGTTTGGTTTAATTCATCTGTATTAACCCAGACCAACATAATTACGTAGAAAAATAAAGAGAGGTAGAGTGGGCAGCCACATAGGCACAGGCATGTAACAGTGAACAGCTGTATCTATAAACCTCGCCCTGTTATGGAGGGATTTTTCCGGACCTTAATTAGTAAGGCAGACAGAGCTTGACAAATGCCTGGTGGATAAGGCACAGATGATAGTATACTGCCACGGTTTGTTAAGAAATGTTCACAGCCAGCAGAGACTTGCAGGTGGGTGCAAAAAAATCAAGAAGGAACTTCAATAAGACTTACACTTTAACGGAACATGCAGCTAGACAGTAAAATTCAATAAACTAATGAAAATAAAGAGAAAAGGAACTATCCATAAAGCAGACAGAAGAATGAAAATGAGGGAACAGTAGCAAGAAAGACGACATGACAAAGACTGAAGGAATATCATTTGCAATGGATGTCCCAGTTAGCTCGGTGCAGTTGGCAATTATGGCGGTCCGTAAAACATTCCTATTTTACCAGTGCACTTTAGAATGAGGGACATAAATGGCTGCTACGTTTATAGAACATGTTTTCATATTTTAACCAGTATAAACTCTTCAACACAGATATGGGCAAAGTCAGAGATTTTAATCATAAAAACAAATTAGCTGCACTCTGATTAGATATTATAGTAATACAGTCATTCCTCTACACCAGTGGTTCTCAAGCTATTCACAGTGAGTACCACCTCATAAAATATATGGCTCTTGAAGTACCACCCTTATGACCAACATTAAAGTACAGTAGTATAGGCCTATTTAACAACAAAGAGTTTACACAGAGACTTTTATTTCTTATAAGAATGCCATTTATTTTTACTGTCATAAACAGGATGTGACAAGTGATAATAATAACAACTATACTGCATTAAAACATTCACAGCAGGTGGGATATCCAATCTTTAAGTGATGACCTGATGAAACCTGCTTCCGGGTCCAGCGGAAGCAGCAGTATACTAATGACCAGTGTTGGTCAAGTTACTTGAAAAAGGTAATCAGTAACTAATTACTGATTACTTCCCCAAAAGTAATCCCGTTACTTTACTGATTACTTATTTTCAAAAGTAATTAATTACCTAGTTACTTAGTTACTTAGTTACTTTTTATAAACACAATTTACAACCTGAATAGGTGATAAAGCGATAGATCTTTCAGCCCAATTCTACTTTTTCTGCATAATCCATCATACAAAATGTAATCAAATGGAAAAGTC
>NW_024583583.1:13251-15204 GCF_018398535.1 Haplochromis burtoni
GCTAATATTTTTGTCACTTTTTATGGAATCAAACTCAAAGTAAGGTCAGTACTTCCACGCTTTAAACGCTGCACGCTCATACTCTCTCCCGCACTTGATATATTATCCATTGTTGATCTGCACACAGCTGTTGTCATAAACATCGCACTCGCTTATGTCACTGTCATGAGACATTCTCGCAAAGAAATCACAGTTTTAGTATTGCAGTAACGCAGCGTTCCTACGGCAAAGTAACGGTAATCTAATTACAGTTTTTGCAATAGTAATCCCTTACTTTACTCGTTACTTGGAAAAAGTAATCGGATTACAGTAACGCGTTACTGCCCATCTCTGCTAATGACTAACCTTGTATTGTGGATGGATTATCTCAGTTGTTCTCCTGACTGAAGTTTGGTCCTTTACAGCATCCTGCCATGTGATTGCATTTGTTCCTAACCATCGGGAACTCTCATGTTAACTTTTATCAAGTGGATAAAAGTAAGCTTTCATCCTCCAGCTTCACTGTGCTTATATTATGCTATGACATAACCATAGTTGTGTAGCTAGCCACCACGTACACATCATTATATACCAGCTAGCCCAACTTCAGTAACCCTACAAATGTTACTGCTGTTTAGTTTTCTGTCTTCATTTATGTCGGAAGTAATAGCAGGGCTGTACGTTTTGATTTTGCCTGTGGTGGTTAAGCTGCAGATTTTTGGCTTCACGGACCTCCTTCATGGTTCGTGCACGTCAAAGCTCAGTTTGCCGTTCGTGGCTTTTTAGCCGACGAGATGAAATACCATCATGTGGTGGCCTCGCTGGATCTGCTGTCCAGCAGTCATGTGATGACCGTCTTGCAGGATCCAACCACCCAAGAGAAATACACCGCTCAAAAGGTGCTGCTGCTACCGCGCTACTCTCTCTCTGATGCAGAGCGGGCCGAGAAACTCCTCTCTCTCTCGGGCCTGGGTGATGGTACCACACTCGAGCTCATGGAGAGCATGCTGTCCTTACTAGGAACAGATGAGGCGGATTCCTCTTCACTCACGTCTTCCTCGGACAGTTGCCGGTGCTAGCTTGCCTCGTCAACTCCCTGCTGCTGGCCGCGAAGGATTACCACTCACTTGCAGAAGAAGGGGATTGCATTCTCCTGGCTACCAAGAGCTTCAGCATCCAGATGACAGTTTCCGACTCACTGACGGCATCTCCTGCACCCCCACCGCTTCTCCTGGGGGCCTCCAACTCATTGATGGTGGCTGGGATCACGGCACGGCTGCACCGCGGAAAAGGCCTGTCGTTTTACCATCAGCGTGACAGCGCCGTGCCACCTTTGCAGTTTTAAGGCCCAGGGAAATGAGCCCAATAGGGAAAGGCTGCTCTTCATAGAGGAATCACGCTTGGGGAGACGTTTTCTGGTTGACTCCGGCTCCCAGAAGAGCCTCGGGAACTCTTGTGTCGTCTTTGCATACCTCCACAATGGTATGTTATTTAATAAAAAAAAAAATTGGAGATTTTCCGCATACCACTACAGAGAGCCCAAGTACCACTATTGTCTAGAGCAGTCTTTCACAGTTTGAGAAAGAATGCTCTAGACAATATGTTAGCATTAGTGTTAGCTAAAGTAATTTGTAGACCAATTTACATGTAACCGTGGAGTGTAAACAGATATGAATTTGTGACATGACATTTAGTTATAAACATTTATGAAGACAAACCTTTTGATTGTCTCACAGGGGAGGGGAGGGGAGGGTGGATCCACAAAGTCCAGACTTCGTCTGTGATGGCGACAGTGAGGCATGGCATTGAGGAGACTCTGTATAGAAGCTCCAACAGCATGTAGTTTGGTGTGTTTATCAAAGTCAGTGTCTTGTATAGCTCTATTTAGGAGATCTAATGGCTAGTTTGTGGGGCGATCGTGGCTCAAGAGTTGGGAGTTCGCCTTGTAATCGGAAGGTTGCTGGTTCGAGCCCC
>NW_024583583.1:15472-16815 GCF_018398535.1 Haplochromis burtoni
TATATAAATACAGGCCATTTACCATTTAGTTTAGCATGCTGTCTGTTCAGATATATGTAAAGAGCTTAAACTTTCTTGGAGTCCAGGTCTAAGTAGTGATGCGCGAATCACGAACGAATCGTTCAATACTTGAGAATCACTTTACTGACTCATGAATCATGATTCACAAGCCCAACTGACTCACTGACTCATTCCTGTTGCTGTTAGCAAACTAATTTCATTAATAGAAATATATCTAGCTTATAATTAAAATTGTGGAGAAAAGCACAACATCCAGTATCTTAACAAAAACATTTCTGCTCTGAATTGGAAGAAAAATCCCTGAGTAGAAGCTCACATGCTCACAGTAGCATCGCTCTTTTAACATGCTAACAGCACATTTGAGCTACTAACCTCCTCCCTCCTGTGTGTGAATCGTAGTGTAAGCAAATCACTCAGGGCTCACTCACCCCCTCCCTTCCTGTGCTGAATCATGGCACGAACAAATCACTCACTCACTAACCCCCCTGATCCGTACCGGAAACCCGATCGGTACCCCGCATGCGCGAAAGGTGTCTACTTCCGGTCGTAGCGTTTTACGATAGTTATGGGTCAGAGTATCTGTTAAGATGTTAAGAATAATAAGTATATCTTAAAATGTTTGCAATAATGAAGCATTTCAGTACAATGTAGACAAAAACGAAAAATAAAAAGATAGTTACGGATCAGGACTCTCCGATCCTTACTGCGCATGTGCAATGTTTTCTTCTTCTTCTGTTCGTTTAATGGCAGTTTACTCCCCAGTGTACGAGGATACCGCCACCTGCTGACTGAGCGAATGAACCCTATTATAAACTGAATTAGCGTGATTTCAAATGCGTGTTAAATTTGATTTAGCGATAGTTGAGTGTGTTTATGCTTGTCTGTGAGGAGAGGATTGTTGGAATAGTGATGATGATGTGCGCTATCACTGTCAATTGTCAGTAAACACTTAATCTGGCTAATGAATCTACACGTGAGATATTACAAAGTCTGCATTATTAACTCTGTAATTAGGCGCCATTTTTCTTATTTTACGGCGCTGTTGTTCAATCGGGGGACGCTCTCTGTTGAGGAGAAAAGCATGAATTTGTTTGTATACGGATTATCCATTGTTTAAATGTCCCGGGCAGTCGAAAAGGAGACAGAGCTGTTGAGAAATGCTAGGAGCTAACTGTGCGCTAACCGTATCGTTCAAATATATTGAATGTCGCAATGTTGGCAAAGAGAGGAAGTGACGTAAGATTTGCGCATGCGGGGTACCGATCGGGTTTCCGGTACGGATCGGGTAGTGACACCCCTCCCTCCTGGCTCACAGCTTCTTC
>NW_024583583.1:16835-17500 GCF_018398535.1 Haplochromis burtoni
TTCACCTCTCATCCGAGAAGCTTCTTCAGTTCTAAGGTCAAATGGTGGAGAGTCCCAGATATAAACCTAGTGGGAGTGACCCCCCACAGAGGGACAAAAGGACCCCCTGATGATCCTCTAATCGCCTGAGCCAAGGTGGGAAACTGGGCGTGGGTCCCAATCAGTCTTCTTCGTCTTCAAGCAACTTAAAGAAGTCCAGACGCTTTTCTTTGCAAGCTCCTTTGACTACGATAACCTGGATGACTGAGAACCTTCACAACCAATGTTAAGGCACATTACCGCCCCCTGGCTCACAGCTCTGTGGACATTTAGATGAGAAAATATATATATTTGACAAATTTAAGTAAAAAATACTAATAAAATAAAAATAAATGTTCCCTTTAGAATTTTTTCTTTTGCTCTTTTTTGCTCTATAAAATAGTTGTTTTCTTTTACAATCACTCACCGTAGCAGTAGAATATAAATGAAAAGAGAAACAAATTAAGTTTGAATGAAAATGTACATTTTTTGCACTCTTTGGTCGATTATCTTGTTAATAATTTCACCTCCTCACTACGTACGACTCTGGATACTGTAGCTCCTGTGAAAACTAAGGTCTCAAAACAGAAGTACCTGACTCCGTGGTATAATTCTCAAACACGTAGCCTAAAGCAGATGACTCGTAA
>NW_024583583.1:19300-24469 GCF_018398535.1 Haplochromis burtoni
TAAAAGGGAGTTTTTCCTTCCCACTGTTGCCAAAGTGCTTGCTCATAGGGGGTCATATGATTGTTGGGTTTTTCTCTGTATCTATGAAGCGCCTTGAGGTGACTTATGTTGTGATTTGGCGCTATATAAATAAAATTGAATTGAATTTGGTCAACTGACTCAGTGACTCAAATGACGCAAAAAATCCGATTCTCTTTGATGAGTGACTCATTAAAACTCGATTCAGTAAAAAGAATCAAATTTACCATCACTAGTTCCAAGACTACTTGGATCTGGTTCTCTAGAGTAACCGTTTCTCGATCAACATCCCTAGTATTAAATGAAGGCAGCAGAAACACTGAAAAATAAAACAGGAAGTTTACTGAAAGGAAGACCAAAAATAAACCCACACAAATAAAAGCATAGAGGCAATAAAAGAAGGGAAAAGGGAGGCACATAAAATAAAACAAAACTATGAAACACAAAGAGAAAAGTCACTGATTCTTAGAAACCAGATAGACATATAAGTACAAAGACCACGACCAATAGCCATGACTTTATTTGTCTCTGTCACGGGCTGGGTCTGTAACTCAGCACTTTGGAAATAAGTTTTTGTGTTGTTATTATTAGTTAGGACTTAGTTGAGTTTTATTCCAGTTTTTATTTCATCTGTGTCTCCTGATTTATGAGTCTTTTCCTGTTCCATGTTCAGTGTGTTCAGTTTTACTTTGCCCTGTGGCAGCTGTGTTTCCCCAGGTGTTTCCACTTCCCTCATTACCCTCCTGTATATTTAAGTCCTCTGTCTCCTCTGTTCACTGTCGAGTGGTCCATTTGTGTTACTTCACGTTTCTCTAGGTCTCAGGTTTATGTCTTGCTTCTCTTCAGGTTCATACTCATGTTCATGTTTCACAGGCTCCTGTCCATATTCATGTTCATGTTTTTTGTTACAGTTTTCATAGTTAATCTTAGTTTATCCCAGTATAGGTTTTAATTTAGTTTTTCCCTCATGTTGCCTTGTTTTCTGTTTATGGTATTCAGCCGCTTCTTAAACATATCGGCGATCCCCGCCGTGACAGTCTCTCTTTTTTAAAAAGACCTAAAAAATACACAAATCACTGATTAATTACATTTTTTCTTTGCTTGTTTGTTTTCTCAATTTTTGGGTCCTGATCACTGCTTATATTATTATGTATTCTCATAAGCTGTCAGTTCACCCACTCAAATTTCAACCATGTAGCAATTTGTCCTCAGTACATCAAAGTGGGATGATAACAACCTTGGCTACACCCTGCACTCCTTGTGCCCTAGTTTATATCACTGTATTTGATAGTGAAGATAGCAGTGATGATGCACCCTCACACTTGAGTGACTGGTACATATTGAGCTGTAAAAAAAGGCCAGCCAGCTTGTCCTTGGATCAAGGCGCTGGCCCGTACAATTTAATGACACATATACCCTTCCTGCATTTACAGTGCAGGAAGGAATGTGATTACGAGCAAATAAAAGGGCGTGTGCATCTTAATGGTACCTATAAGTTGCGAGGAAAAATGCAAGAAGAGGTAAATAGAGGGATGTTAAGGATGCCATTAATGCTAGGCAGTCAGCACAGACATCCTCCTAGAGGACAAAAAGTTTTTATTCTGATGAGTCACTCCAAATGTTGCTATCAAAGACCAAACTCAAGGGTAATTAGCTCTGACGTTACATTTAGCTCAGAGTGGTTGTCTGTAAGGCAATCTCATCACAAATTTTTGTTCCTTTATTTGACCGTCAAGAGAGTGCTTATTCATCAGACACATTCAGCTCGACCAAACTAAATGATTTGGTTGTAGAAAAAAAATAAATCTTAAAGCTGACAAATGTGAAAACATGAAAGTCACTGGACTTTGTTTTGTTATGTGACGGCTATGCACAGGCAGAAAAAGGACCCAAAGTGCAGACTCCAGAGGCAAATGTAAACTCAAACAGCTTTAATGCTGAACTCAAACAGAACAAAAGTAAGAATCCAAATAACTTACACATGCAGCCAAACCACACAGCTAGATAAGGGTAGATCACAACAATGACAAACTGAAACAGGGCTTAATTACATAGAGGGAGCAATCAGGGAATGAGTAACAGGAGGGAAACACAGCTGGGGCAAATCAGAACTGACGAGACAAGGAAGCGTAAACTGAACACATTGAGATAAGACGGAGACCTTCAAAGTAAAACAGGAACCACATAACACAGACTGAACAAAGACACAGACTCACATGCAGGCACTACAACAGAGGGAACAGAGACATGGGACCAGGGCAGACACAGACACTGACTGGACACGGGGATATAGTGGACAGGGGAGACAGCAACTAAGGATTACACAGAGACAAACCATAAGACATGACTCTAACAAAAACCCAAAGACTAGAAATTATAAATAATATAATAAACTCAAAAACCCTGGGTCAACGACCCAGGCATCCTAACAGTTTTAATCTGTCTTGTTAATGTGCCATAAGCAAATAAATATGTCTCGTTGCCAGTACTCTGATCTTGTTCGTGGTTCACTGATCCAGTTCTATCAATCTTTTGCAGTATTATCCCTTTCCACAAACTTTGTCTATGACTATGACCAAAAAAGCTAAACTGTTTCCTGTTAAGGCAAGGTTAACTTTTAATTTTAACAAAACATTGCACTTATTCCACAGCCTTATTGGCAATTTATCTAGAGAAAGGAAATGTTCAGATTTGCCTGTTTAGTAGGAATAGCTTGCAATTGCTGTAGAGTGTACATACACTCTAAGGTCCACTTCTAATCCTATCCTCTTAAGAATAAAGTATAAGTATTTTATGATCATCTTCATATCACCATATAATTATTTCATATAATTAAGTACAAAAATAATGACATGATGTGTGTGTTTCTGGCTAGCTCAACAATTCAACTGATGAGTAGGGTTAGGGTTAAGTAAGGCTGGTTTTATGACAACAGGCTTATGAATGGGGCTTACGTGGAAGATATCAGCTTGTAGTTGGTGTTTAGTATGTGAATTTTTAAAAATGACCAAGTCGTGTCAAGCCCTAATCGAAATACTAAATGGGTTATGAGATATTTGGTGAATGTTAAAAGATGAACTGTTATTGCCCCATGTTAAATAATAGCTTTGTTAGTCAATGACCAGAAGACTCTATTAACGTCCTTCTGCTGGGTAAATTATGCAGTGTTAAACAACGCAATTTTAATGCTGTAATGATATCTCTTTCTTTAATTATGGTATTTGTTAATAATTGGAATAAGCTCCCAGGGGTGCCCCTGGGATGTTCACTGTAGGCAGATTACTCTCTCTTGAGAAAAAGATTAGGGGAATCACCCACCGTCGGACTTGTTCCCAGGGGGTGATGGGCTCCGCCAGGGCTACCCTTTTTGAGATGCTCTTTTTAGTGGAAGTAAGTAAGAAATTCATAAGCCACTTGTCTTTTAAATGGTAAATCACTGTGAAAGTATAAAGCACACTGTCTAAACAAGTAATCATATACCCTGTCTAAAGGAACATCCATCCATCCTCTTCTGACTAATCCAGGCATGCGCTTTGGCCTCATTCTATCTAAGCTGTAATTAGACGTGAGGTTGGGTACACACTGGGACCCCACCACTGTGCTGCCTCTCTATAAGGAGATATCCCAAAATCCTATATTTTGGATTTGTTACCATTTTGGTCACAAAAGAGCAAAAATAGCTACAGCCAATCTTACAGATATCAAATGTTGAGAGACAAATGTTGATTTTAGTTTTTAACCTTCATTCCTCTCTCATCCTTTCTACTTATTGGTCAACTAAATATGAAGAAATGCAGTAGACTTTCTATCAGAACTGAGACCAATTTGGCATTCCATTAACTGTGAAACTGTAATCTTATATCCTTATATGTGAAAGGTGGAAGTACACGATATTTGTTTACAGTAAACTGGCTTGATAATCATTTTATTAGATTATTTCAGTCATTTACAATATTGCTAAAAGGACGTTGCCATGTTTTATGATGGCAACATTAAGCAAAGTGAATCTTGCTCCTTGTTCCATCCCCAATCCCACCATTCATCTCACTTCTACCCTTCCTTCCTCATTATTCAGTTCCCACTTCTACACACATCCCCCCCCCTCCTCTCTCTCCTCCTCTCTCCTTCTACTTCTTCTTTCATCATTGCCTTCATTACAGCTTTCACTGTATTTGTCATTTTTCAGGCCTTTCTTGTCTCCTTCTCATCTCTCCTCTCATTTTGTTTCTCTAATCTTTTCTGTGTTGTCCTGTTTCATTCATCTCAAATCACATTGATGTAGATGGGCCTTCATATAGCATGATTTTTTTTATTTTTTTGCTGGAGGTGGTCTTTGCTGAAGATGATTGGACAACAAAAGATTTCACTTGGTTACATCACGTCTTTGAAACATCAGTTGTCTTGACCGGCTGCAAACATGGCTGGCAAGATACTCTGTGTATGTATGCACTGGATGAATAAATTCACAATGAATGTGTGTATGCAGTGTCTTTGTGAAATGGGCTCCTTACTTTGCCTACACTTTGCCTTCTCACACATCTGCACATATAGACATACTTTTAATCAGTGCAAGATATAGTTTGTTGTAGTAGTAGAAGGCACTTCTCTGACATTTTTTTTCTGTCATGGCCTAGGCCAAACCCGATGATCGACTCAATAGCGGAGTGCACACAGAGACTCTGGGGAGCGTGACTACAAGACTTTATTTACACAAACATGATTTTCACAAAGTCAACTGAATGTGAGCTATGAACTAATGATGCACAGAACCTAGGAGATAAAGATAATACTCAAATTTGTGAGGTAAACGTAATTACGAGGATTTCTGTGAGAAACTAGATTTACAAAAGAAGCTTAATCCAGGCACATGGAGTAAAGGGGAAGCACGACCAGGAGTCTCAGCACATGGGTGCAAGTGGAGGACCGGCGTTGGGGGAGGGTAAGTGGTCCATCAGCCAGCAGGCCACAGCCAGGCTCCACCATCAGCCAGCAGGCCCAGCAAGCAGGCCACAGCCAGGCTCCTCCATCAGCCAGCAGGCCTAGCCAGGCGCCATCATCAGAAATTCCGCTTCCGGGTCCCTCGTGGTGGCCGCCTCGTGCTCTCGCTTCAGTATGCCACCCAAGAAAGGCCCAACACCAGAGGAGGTTGAG
>NW_024583583.1:58907-62938 GCF_018398535.1 Haplochromis burtoni
GTTGTCTTGGACGTTCCAGTGAATAGGTTTAAGCACCAAACCTATCACATCCATTTTCCTTCACTTATCCAGGACAATGTCACGGGGCAGAAGCCCAGACCTCCCTCTCCCGAGCCATCTCCTCCAGCTAATCCATGGGAATGCCAAGGCTACAAAGTGGCTCTAGCTCAGGAGGTAGAGCAGATCACCTGCTGATCGGAAGGTTGGTGGTTCGATCCCTGGCTCCTCCAGTCTGCATGCTAAGTATCCTTTAGCAAGATACACTATAAGAAATGGCAGTGAAATTGACATAAAAACCATGTAAAATCCCTACAGAAATGTATAGTAAAACACAAAGTATTAAACAGAATGTTTTTGTTATATTTAAAACATCAATGTGTGATTATAATCAAATTTATTTGTTAAAGCTACAAATATTGGGAACAAAAACAGGGAAATACTTTAATACAACAAAACAATTATGTTAATTTGACATGCAAATATTGTAAAAACTATAGTTTTAGTCAGTTGTTTTTAAAAATACATGAATTACATGTAAGTAACTTTACAAGTTTATACTGTAGGCCTGTAACGGACCTACTTTTAACATGATTCATGAAATTATGCAAATTCAGGTATAGGGCTAATAAAAATGTTTTCACCAAAAATGTCATTCTGAACCTGAGAGGTTACTTCTCTATTTTTATGCTATACAAAGATATACAATTATAATGACATTGTCGGTTTTTTAATCATTCAGGCTATTTGCAGCCTATTGTAGAGTAACCTATAAGAATAGTTCAGTTGATATTTAGACTAATACTTGATAACTTAGCACTAGCATGCTAGTTCAGCTGAAAAGCACGGGCAAACTTTTTAAATACTAAAAATGGTCACCTGCGTCTTTTGTAAAAAGATATTGGTCACATTAAGAGGCTGTGTACAGTGGTCCCTTGTTTATGGCGGTAGTTACGTTCTAAAAATAACCCGCCATAGGTGAAATCTGAAGTAGCCAGCTTTATTTTTTACAATTCTTATAGATGTTTTAAAGCTGTAAAACCCCTCAGTACACACTTTATACACTTTTCTCAGACAAGCATGAACATTTTCACACTTTTCTCTCTTGTTCAAACCTTTGTAGAAAAATAAGTCCAGTATTGTATGCATGGTTGTATGCATGTGTTTACAAAAAAGTAAGGAAAACGTGTAGGAAGCATAAAGCATGTTCCCCAGATGGTATTGATGACATGCACAATCTCACCCTCAGCCCCCACATGACAGTACAGATTATTAAGAAAACACACATAAAACCATGTCATCTGCTAGTTCAGTCAGTGATATGCCAGAGAATGATAGTCAGTCTTATCTCAGAAACATGTGTCTCTTTTACCTTAAACTGCAAGGACAGCTGCTAATTCCTGCCTCTAATATACACACTACTTGGATTTGAAGGGGAAAAGGTCTTCTGGACTACATGACCACAGTTGGTGTCAGCAAAAGCAAGATGTTCCTTCAGACCGATGCAAGGCTTCAGAGGATACGGGGACTGCAGAGTGGTTGCTCAGATGATGTGAAAGAGGTGGTCCTGCTTCTGTTCAGCTACTTTGAAGAGAAGGAGTTGTTCACACTTTTCCATGTAGAAGATACATGTCTGGCAGATGAGGTGCAACTGGAGCAAGTGTCTCTGACACCCACTAATATTCTCTTTGGTAAGTCTGTTTCATAGCTCTGTCTCTCTTTTTTTAATTGCACTGTTTATAAAATGTCATGTACTGCAGTGCTTATTAATATAACCTGTTAAATAATTTGTTCACAGGACAGTCCTGCTATTCCTTAAGAAGATACATGCTGAGTCTTGATCGGAACCTCGTCAGCACAAACATATCCTCGTTCATTTCTGCATTGTACATCATATTTGGGAGCTACTACAATTTTAACATCCATTATCTGAGCTGGCTTCCACTCTGGAGGTTCTTCAAAGGTGAGCAAATATGGCTTTCTTATTTCTCAGACCTGAGAATCTTGCGTTACAACAATTGTGATTGAGACTCTGGGATCTGGAGTCTGGCTCTGAGGTGGCTGGAATCCAGGTCTGGCTCTGACTCTAGGCTGGGTTTGGACCCGGATTAAGACTGTTTTTATAAAATAACAGTCTGAATCTGGGTCCAAGCCTGGCTAAGATTCGGGGCCAGACCAAGACTGTTTATAGGTTTGTTTCCCCACTGGTGGTTTCCTGATGTTTTGGTATGGTAACTACACATGTGTTTTCTATGACCAGGGCCACAGTTGTTATTCTGCCCTTGCACTTAACAAGGCAGACAGACAACCATCATCCCATGTAGAAAAACCACACCGTTGTTCCTTTCTGTTGGATTTATTTGATTGGATGCATAGCATGGCTTTGTTGAAATACATGAATGGATGAATGGTAAAACTGTAAACAAACACAAAATATCCCATGTGAGCTAATATAAGCAAACATTCTTACAACTAGAAGATCCTATGACCTGTTACTATGCAAAGCAAAGCAGAATGAAACAGGCTAACAAGCTAACGTTAGCGGTTAGTTAGCGCTAATTAGCATCTAGGCTAATGACTAATAAAGCACATCATTGAGTGAATTTACTTTCTCAAAATATCACAAACAACACACGGCAGGTAGTGCTAAACATTCACTGGTAAAACACAACATTACTGCCAACTTACAGACTGTGCTGGCTTAAGAGGCAGCATAGGCAAGCACAGGAGTAGCAAACTGTCCTTCTCCCGTTAGACAGGAAGTAATGAGAAGTAGCACTTCCGGTAGAATGTCAAAAAAAAATGAACAGTGTGCCAGAAACGAATAAAGATTGCATGAACTTGTATAACACTACATAACGTGAGTGGTGACTCTTAAGGAGCCAGAACAGCTGTGGTGACAGCAAAGTGCGTGTTGCACGGGATGGGGATTACGGTAATTTTCGCATGTCATTTTTGTTTTAACAGGTTACTATGTAACTTTTTCTGGTAGAGGGTCTGCCACATGTTTGTTTTATGAAGATGGTTCTTGCTTTGCGGGAATGTTCCACAGTTTTATAGCATTTTGACTGAATTGTGTGACTGTTGTGTAAGTTGGAAAAAATGCATCCAATTGTTGTCAATTGTTTTATTGATGATGGCTGAAAAATAAATTTCACAAAAGTGATATTTTCCTCACTAGTCTTTTCTGAAGATGTATTTTTGCATGTTTCGATGTAGGCATAGCAGTAAGAACTTTGCAGGTTTATGATTTAAACTTTTACATTAAAACATAAAAATACAGCATAGTAATAGATTTTATGTATAATATACAGAGAAGCTTCATTTAAAATGCACAGTTCCACAGTTGTTTTACCAGTTCAAATTAGTTTTTTGTTTGATATTTCCCTGTTAATTTTACAATTTATGGATCCACGATAAGCAATTTATTAAATGTAAAAAATACAGCAAATATTCTATGAATATACAACAATTGTTGTGTGAAATTAACTTCTTTTTTTGTAGATTTAACAGTTGTGAGTTTCATTCACTGTAAATCACTTTACATATTTTGTATGTAAAGCTATCTACTCAGTGATTCTTGAGATAAGGGACAAAACATGTCCGACAGATAAAACCCAATTTTGTGGTTAAAAATATGCATACAAGTGTTAACCCAACTGCCTAAAAGACAAACCAAGGCATTTTTTTTATACAACAAAAGTATGATTTTGCATTTGTTATACATATTTATTTATTTTAAATGGTACAATACATTACCAGTACCTTAAAAATCCATTGTCCAGAAGCAGGTGTGATAATATTACAATACAGAAAAAAAAATTAAAGTAATGTAAAATTAAACATCATGGCTCTCGTCACTAAGTATTTAAGTCAATACCTTGTATAATATCAAAATATTAGGGGTGCAACGATACACAAAATTCACGGTTCGGTTCGATACTTTGGTGTCACGGTTCGATATTTTTTCGATACAAAAAAATGTTCATGCCTTTTTAAT
Organism: Haplochromis burtoni; assembly: GCF_018398535.1. NCBI lineage: Eukaryota > Metazoa > Chordata > Actinopteri > Cichliformes > Cichlidae > Haplochromis > Haplochromis burtoni. The sequence continues at coordinate 62,905 of NW_024583583.1, forward strand.
TTGTCATTTATTAAAATTATAAATATATATTTTA
>NW_024583584.1:0-12664 GCF_018398535.1 Haplochromis burtoni
TCATTTGTAACCTTCACTAAAGCTGTTTCTGTGCTGTGCTGAGCTCTGAAACCTGACTGAAACTCTTCAAATAAACCATTTCTCTGCAGATGATCTGTTAGCTGTTTGACAACTACTCTTTCAAGGATTTTTGATATATATATGTATATATATATATGTATGAGTACTTGTGTATAAATACACAAACAATACACATATGCTTTCAATTGTGTAATTTAAATGATCTAGGTAGCTCTGTTTTGGAAGTTCAGTTAACGCTAGAAATGTGTTTTGAGTTTTTACATACTTTGGAATTTGTACGTGCATTTTGGAGTTTGTTTGTGCTTTGTCTCTAGGGGCCACCATATATATTTATATATAAACATATAAAAATAAAACCACGGGTTTTTTTACATTAGTAATTCCTTTTGTTCATAATTTTATATTGCTGTTAATAATAAATTAATTAAAACAACAAAACCAAGAGCCGGTTGGGAGCCGAAAGTCCTCGCGACACCTGTCTTGTCATTCTGTTAGGTATTGAGAGAAGGAAGAGAGAACACAAATGTAGGACTCACAGGCTGGTGAAGGATGGTGTTTTAATAAACACTACAGGATTAACAAGAATAAGACAACTGACTGGCTCACTGAATGGGTGGACTGAACTGAACCGGAAACACACACATGGAATCGATGATGACAGGACAACAAACTGAGAGAAACTGAGGGCTTAAATACACTGGCTAATGACGGTAAGAATTAGATGAGAACACACAGCTGAACTAAATCTAACAAATGACACATAGAAATAGACCTGAACATAATGCACACAGACAGATGGCTAACACAATAAGACAGGAAACACATGGAAAATAAACAGTGACAAAGTCCAAACTGAAAACACTGGGTCAAAGACCAGAAAAACCCTGACATTACCAAAGAGATGCAGTTTTAGTTTTATCACTGAAAATCATGGGAAAATGTGATGATGTATTTGCAAGGGAAAGATGCCCCAGTGGGAGTGGAAAGTTCTGTGGGTCATCTACAAACAGTGTGCTAATTTGTTTACAAAACTGCAGTCAGTTTATTTCATTAATTACCTGCTGAGAGCAGCGAGGTCAGAAACAAGCATACCTGATGATGGATTGTGAGGGAGTGAGTGGTGTTCTAAAATAAAGCAAAGCTTTTATGAGTTTGTCTCTTTCAGTGTGACAGCTGAATGAAAGGAGGCTAAAGAAGAGTCAATATTGGTTGTCTACAAGGTCAAACTTGTCTCTTAGAAATAGCTGGGAACTCTGCGAGGTCCTGAGTATATAAACTCAACAAATTTTCAGAGGAGAGCTGAATTAATACAAACTATAATAAACTATTTATAAACCTAAATCATGTGTAACAGCTGATCTGTGAGATGGTATTAGAACATCATTATTTACCATCAAATTACAAGCTCTCCAAGCACACCATTGTTTTTCTTGTGACATTACCAATAAGTTTGATGTGTCACATGGCCCTCTTCCTATTGAAAAAACAAAAGTTGTATCCAAGGTGGCCGACTTCTAAATGGCCACCATGGTCACCACCCATCTTGAGGAGTTTGCCCCCTCACATATACTCACATATACAAACATGACTTTAATATTACCAGGCATTCCCATTTTATTATGATGTATCCATATAAATGGCCCACCCTGTATAATAATAATAATAATAATAATCTTGTTTTCCTTATTACAGTGAGCAAGACAGGTTTCATGTTACACATTTCTACACAGAGTTCAGTTACATCATAAGAACATCTCTGTCATTTTCAGAAGTGCGCACAGATATCTTTTTTTCTGATACTTACCTTGACACATACTATCCAACATAGTGATATTGTCAGGGTCCTGGGTCTGAGTGATCCAGGGTCCCTGAGTATTTATCATGTGTGTTTTTGGTGTGCTGTCCCTCGTTCGCCCTGCTTGCAGGTATGTGTGTTTATGTGTTTATGTGTGTGTGTGGATGCTGGTGTTTCTAAGATCACCTGTTTACAGCCACCTTCGGGCCTGGTGGTGTGGCCCTGGCAGGTAGTTGGCCACACCTGAAGACCATCACACAGCTGACCAAGCCTCGTCGGAGGAGCTACTTAAGAGTGTGGTGGAGCTCTCTCCAATGCTGTATCATTGCGTGACTTCATGTTAGTCTCTCGGCCAGTCAGTACGGTTAGTCTACCACATTGTGTGTGTCTTACGGCTGCCTGTTTGTTATCTCCGCAGGAGAAGCATGGAGACGAGAGGTCAGCGAGCACGGGGTGCTCAGACACTGACACGGACAAGGAACGCTGACACTAGGAAGAGGACATGTCGCAGACAGCACTGCCATGTGGGGCTTGGCAGTGCTGCTACCGTAGGCCCCGGTCTGGATGGACCTTGCCTTGGTGGGTACAAGAGGACGGGGGTGCCTACTGGGGTCAGCGGGGGAGCTGGCCCTAGGGAGGGGCATCCTCCCCTCCCTCCTTTTCCTCCCCATCCCCGGCTACCTCCCTCTTCCCGCTCCACCACACTCACCCACACAGGTAGGGCCTTGGGGTGCGGGTGTGTCACCAGGGTGCAGGGGAGACATCCCCCCCGTCCCCTTCTGGCCACCTGTGCCTCAATTTTATCTCACAACTTAGACATCCACATTACTTACACTTTCATAGCACACACATATATATAGGGCCTTGAGGGTGGGCACGTTAACGGCGTCCAGTGGACGGTCTGTGTACTCAAACCTACCTCTGGCGCCAGTGCCCACCTCTCAATTTTAAATCCATGTAGACATTGAGGGTTCTCGGGAGGGGCCGTGCTAACACCTGCTGCTCTCTGGCAGTAGCACCATGCTCTCCCAGCAACACTACACATGAGCAGGAGGAGGGAGGTATGGGGTCTTCACAAACCCCCCTTCTCTACTAGCCATCGGGGCGGGGGAGCTGGGAGGAGATGTTGGCTGTCCGATTGGCCTCCCTACTGCTGCAGAGCCTGGGACGGTCTGCTTGCCTCCACCCCGGGGGGAAGGGTAACATCTCTTGGGTCTGGGTTCTGTTTCCCCCTCTGGGGGCGAGGGTACCTGGACCCGGGGTATAGAGTATGTTTGGGGGAGTGTGATTGTGTGTACATGTCCATTTATGTCAATCCTTACGTTGGGTGAGTGCTGAGTGTTTGTAGACATGTGCATGAGGGTGGGAATGCATGTTTGTGTCTGTGTGTGCCTGTTTGTCTGTGTCTATATGTCAGATCGGGTCTTAGACTCCACCTCTCTGGGAACTCCCAGGCCCTCCAAAGTGTGGAGGCCTATCTCCCCTCACCACACTCCCTGCCGGTGACTGATGCCCTCAGGGGTCGGTGTATTGGTGGTTCTTGGTGTCCGGGGCTGGGCGCTCAGGTATGTACCAGCTCACTCCCGGTGGCTACTTGGCGGGCCTGGCGCCTGTTGCTTGGTCAGGCCTCCTCCAGGGTGTGGGGGGCCCTCAGGCCTCTGGACCTGTGGCTCGGTTCGCTCTGGCACAGCTGGGTACCGGCAGAGCCGGCGGGCACGCCGGTGCAACCCCCTCTAGCTTCTGCTCGGTGGCTACTGGGGGACGCCTCGTCTGGGGATCCTCAGCCCTTCCCATGAAGGTGGCACGGATGCCCCTCCGGTGGTCCAAGATCTCTTTGGGGAACTGGTCGTTCACGCTGAAGTCCGTTCCTTTTAATTCCCTGCCACGGCTTTTCACCTGTTGCTTTTGTTTGAAGTGGCCGAATTTGGCCACGATAGGACGTGGTCTCCCGGCCGTAGCCCGAATGGGGCCGAGGCGATGTACCCGATCGAAGACGATGTTCTTCACCGTGTCCTCCGGCAGCTTCAGGTGGGTTTTGATGAAGCTTTTTACCGTGGTCTCCGCGTCCTCTCCAGCGGCTTCTGGAATACCAGAAAATACAAGATTATCACGCATGCTACGAGCTTGTAGATCGATAACTGTTTCTTTTATTTTTTTATTTTCTCTATTGAGCTGGGTAACATTATCTGTGAGACATTTCACCGACTCCCTTAGCGTGGCATTTTCAGCAGCAAGCGTTTCCACCTGCTGCTGGCTGTACTCCAGGGATTCTCGCAAGCATTTAAATTCTCGGTGAAGAATCTCCACCAAGGACAGCCTTGCGTCGAAACTGGACAATCGCTTGTCGATTGACTCCAATATGTCGGCAATATCTTTGCCGGCTGGCGATGTTGAGCCGGGGGAATCTGCCGGGCGTTGTCTCTTCGACGACGGCGTCTCAGCTTTGGCCGGGGAAGCTGCACACGGGGTCTTCTTCATCACGAGATCCTGAAAGCACTGATCGATGTAATCTTGGAGAGTCTCTAAACTCTCCTCGTTGTTCTCCAGGGTGTTGGAGATTATTTAGACAAATAGTGTTAGTTATAAGACAATTGATAAGTGTATTTGGTAATGCTGAAGCTTAAATGAATTTGTTCAAATCTAAACTACCATTTGCTTTAATTTTCCGCCAAAATCTCCGGCGTCTGACGTCAGTTACAACATGAGTCGCTTACCTTGTCCGTCACTTCCGTCACTTACTCACCTGCTCACCTCTTACTCACCTGGTCCTCCTTGGGCTCTCGCACTCTGGGGCCTCTGGATGTCTGGGGCCTGGATCTCCTCCATGCCTGCTTCATGCCCTGGGGGACAGGGCTATGGCTCTCTACATCCTCTTGCAGACCATTACATGTGGAAACCATTTGAATACAAGCGTGCTGATCCACACAGGTGTGCACACGCGTGGTCACTGTTCGTAGACTTAAATTACACCTTTCTTGGCTGCTACTTCAAAGCACATTGTGCGCTGTCTGTCCTGCGTGCTGCACAACAACATTGAATATTTAGTATTTACTGCTGTTTACACTTAGCCAGATTAATGCGATGGTGTTGTGTTTAGTATGTTGCTTTGGTTTTTTTTGGCTTGTTTTCTATTCTTTCTCTCTCAACAGGTGATCCAGGAGATTTGATTTGATTTTTTCCCCCCTTTCTCACTTTCCCTCTCCCCTTCTGATTTTCTTTTCCTTCTTCTTTCTTTCTCCCTTTCCTATCCCTCACTCATGTCTGTTCCGTCTGTAACAACTGAAAATAAAATAAAATAAATAATAAAAACAAAGGTCGATCAAATGGACCAATACGGCAATGCCACGATGATTCATTTGGCAAAATAAATCCATTGGGTATCCTTGTTGGTCTTCAGATAACAATTCTTATGGCTAAAGAACCAAATGGGACAGGCAAAAAAAAAAAAAAGGAAGAGGAAGAGGAAGAGGAAGAGGACATGTCACGGGAGTCGGGAACACACTGAGGATTTATTGTTATTTTCCATTTCACTGTAAATAAACGCACTGCTAAGCACACAGAGCATTTGGGTCCTCCTTCCTCACATGACAGAATGATCCAGCCAAACATGGGCCCAGCAGACTCTGAGGAGAGGCTCAGGAGGGAGGTGATGGACAAAGTTTACAGACTGTGTGATTTGTGGAGGGAGAAGCCTGGGGAAGGGTTGCGTTGCGCCGTGGAGAGGCGGCTGCAAGAAACGCTTTTTAAATTTCCCTGGCTGGTGGGCTCTCTCAACCCAGTCGTCATGGACTTCCTGCTTTCAACCGTCCACCTCCACTCCTACTCAGGCTGCTCACCGGCCCGGCCGTGGATTCACAGCCTGACACGCCGGCCCGTCGTCTACACAGAAACGATGTTCGTGCCACCGGCGCTCCTCACTGCAGCCGGATCCCCGGACATCTCAACTGTCGGCTCTGTTTCTTTGTTTACACGGGATGGTGACACCACAGACGCCGGAGGAGCTTGCTCAGCCTGAGCCAGAGGAGCTTGCCCCCCGAGCAGGAGCTCAGCGAACCGGAGGAGCCCGCGCTGCCCACGGAGGAGCTCAGCGAGCTGGAGAGACCAGCTTGGCCACCACGCCCAACACGGCGACTACGTCCACGGCCAGACTTTGGGACTGTGACCTAGGAGGGTCTGTTGTTTTTGCTTGTATTTGGGTTTGGTTTGACTTTAATACATGCAAACACTTTAACACAGCCTGCAGAAAAGCCCAGAGTGATGTTCAAATTTAGGCACCCACATGGTCAGCTCAAGAACTTATGGTAAATGTTTTGTGTTCTTGTGCACACTGTTTACAAGTTTCTGATTTGTAAATTTGGTCCATTTAGTAAATCTGGCCCATTCTGTGGCTGATAGAGATGTGCCTGATTTGTGGATTCTGCTTGTTCCATAAACCCAGACCATCAGGCTGACCACTCCTGGCAGGCCAAAACAACCCTCAGGCCACTGGGATGGCTACAGATCTACCCCCATCTTCAGTGTGACTACATAAAATCATTTTTTTAAAACCAATTTTTAAAAAGTCATTAGTGTCGATTCAGGATTCAAGTCCCATCAACTGCTCTCCTTCCTCTTTATAAGTAAAAAAGGGTCACTATATATTTTTTTCTGGAGCATTTAATTAGAAACATAAAAGGATATTTTTATTTTACTCAGTAGATATTTAACTGTCACACTGTGCATATTCTATTTAACCTCCTAATCCTCAGGCTTTTTCAATCATTTTTTCCAGCTGAAAAAAATAAGCAGATTCAGTCTCAATTATAATGAAAGTTAGTGTCTATAACTAGCAGCAGTTGCTACTGAATCTCTTCTAAATCTCCTCAGCTCAAATTGTACCAACAGGACTGATGTGAAATGATGCTACATCCATTTTACACATGTTTGGTTCTTTCATTTTCTGCATTATAACAGATAATCAAACTGTTAAATCTCCACTAACTTGGAATCACATCTAACACAATAAGCTAAAATGACAATATGTTACTTTCATTGAAATGCATATAAACATGCTTAAAGTGAGGCCTATTGTACAGACATTATCCAAAAGAAACAGATTGTCACTGTGCCCCTAAAGACTTTTTGACCTCCCTAAATAGTAAAAATAGTAAAAGTTTCACTAAGTACTGGGTAGCTTCTAAAAAAAAAAACATTTTAAATTTTACTTAAACATAGGTCTACATATATAGTCTTGTAGCTTGGCTAAATTGCTGGATTTAAAAACAAACAAACAAAAGAAACATTTTATTGCCACTGTGCATGTGGTAACAGCAAATCCTGTACTTAAGAGCTTTTGGAAAAACCTCATAAAAGATTTTTATGTTTTACATTTGTGTTTATTACAATGTGCTCTGGTGACTTAACAGTGGCCAAAGCACATTGTAACAGTATTAACATTCATAGCTTGAATATTAAGGCAGACCTGGAACAGAAAGTCACCATTTTTGGTCGATTGAGCTTGTGTCTAACTGTGAGAGATGACAGATGCCTAAAATCTTCCCTCTCCCTTGAATAGTGTTCTCAATCATTGATCATCCCTCTCTTGCTCTCAATTTCATCTGAAGATAAAAAATCAAGCTTGTCCACAGTTCAGAGATGCCCACAATGATTGATTAGAGAAAACACTCACTGTAATGGTCTGTGGGAGTTTCGACAGCATATGGTCCATCAAATTTGGCAAACTTGTACAGCACTGAAGCAAAGTCACCTATGCTTTCCATTTTAATCTCTCCTTTCTCATTCCCTTTTTTATACTCTGTGAGTCTCAGCTTGGCTGTGTCTCAATTGTCATACTACTATTACGATTGAGTGCTTATCTTTTTGTAGCAGTAATGCATGTACAGTACTGATGTCAACCTTACTTTGCTGCTGTATCGTATCATTAATTCTTTCTTTATAAAAAAATCTTGTTCCAATTTGTTGGACAGAAGAGATCAGTTTTGATAGCAACATGAAAGGACATGAATTGATAAGTTAGGAAAAAATAATACACCTCACTTATGGCTAAACACTAACGAGACTAGAAGCAAGTGCATATGTCATGTCAACATGATTATTGTATCAAATGTTGAGCCTGTTGTCATTCCCAGGATATGAATAGTATTTTGTCAAGATTTCTGGGGTCTTAGTCATGTTCAACATGCCCCACAGCAGAGTTGCATGACCCAACTTGGTTATGAAATTATAGGAATAGGGCATTTTCTCCCGACTAAATTTTTCTAACCCTAAAAATGTAGTTTTATGTGGGTAAAACTAATCAGTAATGAAAGGGAAAGTTACCAAAAGAGGCAGGAGGGGGAAAAGCTTAACCAAGAGGAAAACACAAAGGTCAACATGGAATGTGAACCAGCATGTCCTGGATTATAAACTTATGCTACTGCCACACCTCTAACAAAGCAGACAACACTGCTGCAGCACCCACCAGCAAAATACAACTTGGAGACACTATGGCGATACTGCATTATTAGATACCTTGACGTGAAAAAGTGTTCTCCTGGTGGAAGTGGAGGGATTAAAACTAAAAAAAAAAAGCCTTGAGTCTGCAACTCAGAATTTAAGTTAAAGGTACTTATTAGGGTTATTACCCTAACTCTCACGGACCACCGGGGCAGACCGTGTGGAGTGAGTGGAGGACCCAAGAGCAAACAGAGGTGAGGACACAAAACCGGACTTAACAGAAGGCGAGCCTTTATTTAGGGCCGAAAACGTATGGAAAAGGCAGCAAAGCAACTGAGGGAAAACCTGAACATAGACTGGGGAAAAAACTATGACTAAACAAAGTACAAACTAGGACTTGTTATGGTTGGGAAACTATGACAAGGGGTAGGGGAGATAACACAGACGACGCGACGCAGACTACATGAAACACAGAGACTAAATACACATGAGGGATGATGAGGGGAAGTGGCCACACATGGGATCACAGCTGACACACATGAACCTAACGACAGGACAGGAGGGTGCAACTGAATACACTGACAATGAATACAGACTTTCAAAGTAAAACAGGAAACATGGAAATTAGACATGACAAGAACTAAACATAACCACGCAGACATGACTCATGACCCAGGGAAACTTAATACAGGGGAGATGACATAACTGACAGCATGAACTTGACAATACAAGACACACAGACATAAACACACGAAGGGCAAGGGAGGCTTAATACAAGGGTAATATATACAAATGGCTGGGCTACCTTAGTGAACCTAAACAAACAATAAACATCAAAATAGGCTAAACACAAAACACTGGGTCGCACGACCCAGGACCATGACACTAACTCTAACCCTTCAACAAATAATGTCAGAATAAGATGGATTATCTATGTTTCAAATAATTATCTTAGCTAAAATATTTATGTGCACATAAATACTGCATCAATTCAGTTCTGAATGAACAGCTACACAGACCCTGAAGTCCCCATTTCCTAACTTATTTATTTGACAATCATTCACTGTAGCCTACATGTCTCTGCTCAGCGCTGCTCAGACACATGACTGCAGGACAACAAAACACAGCACGACAAGAAAAGTGTGATTGTAGGTACCTGATAGAAACTGAAACCCATATTGGTATTGATACTATAGAGATTTGGATCAGTCCTCCCATACTTAAAGGGGGCTATCTGCTGTGACAGGTGGGCATAGTGAGGGGAAAGAAGAAAATGGAGATCATACAGAGACAGGACAAAACAGAAACTATGAGAGAAATTTAATGACATGCGCAATAGTTGTATTTAAAGCCACAGGGAGTGAAAAGATGATAATGGAGAAGAGGTGGTCAGTGTATCAACAGCACCCTTTAGCAGAATAATTATGGGGTAGTTCAGGGACACCTGAACCAGCTATAAATAGAAGCCATACCTAAAAAGGAATGTTTTAAGCCTAATCTTAATGTAGCAACCATGTCTGTCTACCAAATTAAAACAAGGAGCTGGTTCCACATGAGAGGAGTCTGCATGATTGATGAAGGCTCTGCTTCCCATTCTACTTCTTGAAACTCTAGGACACAATTATTCTGACACACATTGAAAGGTATTTACATACAATGCTTAACAAATGTATTAGACCACCCAGTGTAACATTTATGATATAGCTGCAAAGAAAAAAAAAATACCACAGGTAATTACCAGAATCATTGCTGTTTCTTTTTGTAACGGTTAATCTACCAGAATGAGTCTTTTAGGAAAAAATTTTATTCTATTATTTTTGACCCTAAAATATTGTTGTTATCCATGAATTTTCAAATTTAGTGTTTTACAAAATAGCAGAAGAAATTGGAAAGCACATACATATTTTTGAGTAAAGTTGAGTAAAGTATAGTTTAAATGTACAATTATTTAACTGAACAGAAAGTTTTAGTAGTAACTAGGATGTTATGCTTGACTAACTTCTGACTTCTCAGAGAAGATAATTCATCACATAATTTGTGAGACATGAAACCAGTGTTATTTGCCTAATAAATAACTCATCAATACCATTTTTAGTTTTTCAACATGTTTTTGACCAATTTGAAATATTTGATTTTTGTTATTTTTATGACTGGCAGTCTAATAAACTCTTTAAGCACTGTAGATTTACAGAAAACTCCATTCTGCCATTCTCTATATAAAAACAAAGGTGCCACAGTGGTGCAGGGTTGGCACTACTGCTTCACAGCAACAGTGTTCCTGTTATGGGCTTCCTGGTAAGCTGTGGGTTTCTCTCTGAGTTTTGTCTTCCCTTGTCTTTCTGCCTGTGTGGATTTTCCCTGCATGCTTTTTCTTTCCTCCCACTAGCCAAACACGTGAATGTTAATTGTAGGTGTGCATGTCAGAATAAAAAGTTGCAGGCCTCTTTTTGTTACCCGGGTGCCCAGATCGGTACCTTTCGTTGTTCGCGGAGTTTGACTCCATTCTGCCCTTCGTTACTCCAGCTGAGCAAGTGGTTTATTTAATGTACTGATCTCTAAAATTAGAAATATCCTGTCACAGAGTGGCGCTAAAAAACTAGTTCATGCATTTATTACTTCTAGGCTGGACTACTGTAATTCGCTATTATCAAGATGTCCTAAAGACTCTCTGAAAAAGCTTCAGCTAATCCAAAATGCTGCAGCAAGAGTACTGATAGGGACTAGAAAGAGAGCATATTTCTCCTATATTGGCTTCCCTTCATTGGCTCCCTGTTAAATCCATAATTGAATTCTAAATCCTGCTCCTCAATATCACCCTATTAGAGCACTTCACTCTCGCACTGCAGGCTTACTTGTTGTTCCTAGAGCCTGGTTCTGCCAGAGGTTTCTTCCTGTTAAAAGGGAGTTTTTCCTTCCCATGGTTATCAAAGTGCTTGCTCATAGGGGAGTCATATGACTGTTGGGGTTATCTCTGTATGTATTATCCTAGGGTCTGCCTTACAAAATAAAGCACCTTTAGGTGATTGTTGTTGTGATTTGGTGCTGTATAAACTAAACTTTAATAAAAGGAAAGATTCTACCCTTTAACATCTTAATAGAAGTAAGCCAAAACCGGCTTTAGTGCAAGAAAATGCACCGCATACCAAAAACAGAACTCTTCACTGATATGACAAAGAATGTCAGAAAACCCCTACAAACATAAAACTATCACGGCGGGGATGGGTGTGTTTATGGATCAGGCTCAAAAGCAGACAGAAGAGAAACGATCTGACGTTTAAAAAAAAGCAATCCTTTATTATGGCTGATAGACAAAAGAAAAATGAGGCAAGGTAATAAAAGTGGAACTAAACTGTTTTAGTTTTCCCATGAAAATGATGACAAAAGACAAGATCATGAAACTCAACGGGAACATGTGAAAACGTAACTGTGAAGTAATCCCAACACGAGTATGAGCATGAACATAAGCCCCCTGCTGTACTCACTGTACACTTATGACTGTGTAGCCACATTGGATACCACCTCCATTGTTAAGTTTGCTGACGACACTCTGACAGCCTGATCTCTGACAACATCGAGAAGGCCTACCTGGAGGAGATTAGGAACCTGGAGAACTGGTCCCAGGAAAACAACCTCCTCCTAAACGTCAGCAAGACTAAGGAGCTGATTGTGGACTTCACTACAAAGCAGGTGATGAATTATGAGCCCCTGATCATCAGTGGTACGCCAGTGGAGAGAGTGGACAGTTTCCGGTACCTGGGTGTCCACATCACTCACGACCTGTCATGGTCGTGTCACAATTGCACCCTGGTTAAGAAAGCCTGCCAGCGTCTCTTCTTCCTCAGAAGACCTAGAGACTTCCATCTGCCACTGAGGGTGCTTAAGAACTTCTACTCCTGCGTTCTGACTGGAAACATCTGCACCTGGTTTGGGAACAGCACCAAGCAGGACGGACGAGATCTGTGAAGAATGGTGTGCTCGACCGAACGCATCATTTGATCAGAGCTTGCTGACCTACACCAAGCGGTGCAAGACTAAAGCCAGGAAGATTATTATTTTTTCTTCAGTTTTTCTCTGTCACTTTGTTCCTGTTGTGAGAACTGTGCCAGGTATTTTGATTAAAATCACTGTAATTCTAGACAGTTTTCAGGAAAGTGAGTGATCTAGAGCTGCGATGGACAAAAGCACAAACTGTTTTGGTTTCAGAGCTCATCACAGCACAGAAACAGCTTTAGTGAAGGTTACAAATGATCTTCTTATAGCCTCTGACAGTGGACTCATCTCTGTGCTTGTCCTGCTAGACCTTAGTGCAGCATTCGATACTGTTGACCATAATATCCTATTAGAGCGATTAGAACATGCTGTACGTATTACAGGTACTGCACTGCAGTGGTTTGTATCATATCTATCTAATAG
>NW_024583584.1:42086-62918 GCF_018398535.1 Haplochromis burtoni
TTTTTTTTATTTATTTATTTTTTTTTTTACCTTAATACTCTCAGAATAGGGGACAAGTCATGGAGCCCAATCTAATTGAGAATCTCAAGCTCTCCTGCTTCATTCTAGTTTGGAAATGTGCCGTCTTCAACTGAAAATTTCTCATTTGTAAACAGAGAGCTTGCTCTCACAGCTGTCCAACAACTAAAATTAAAGCCAGTTATATCACCTATTCACCTATATGTTCTACTTTTAAACCCAACCAGGATTTTTTTTCTTTTTAAGTATAGGATAGAATATTCAGGTTGACACATATATGACTGGAATAATTCTTTCCTGCCCCTGAGGTCTCTGAAGAAAATATATATAAGGCACCAGATAAGCAATGCCCTTTATATTTCCATACTGTATGTCATATGTGTGCTAAAAGTGAATGTGGACACAGAATTCTAGTTTAAGTTCTGATTTCTAAAACTTGAGGAAGATTGAAGGACGTTTCTTTGTAGGCACTGTTGCTATTCAAAAGTCTATTTTTAAAATCACACAAAGTGGTTTAACCAAATTAGTTTTATCTGATTCCAGTATTTTGGGACACTGCAAGGAATAACAGCAAACATGGATATCCTATTAGCATGAATACAGATAAATCTACCTACATTTATGAAACACAAAGTAGACAGACAGCATCGTCTATCACAGTGGTGGTTGAATCTCCGCCAGATATAAATTCAGTCCATACACTGACACAATTCCATAGGAAGTAAATCAAGCCAAAAGGCCAACTAAGATCTAGAACCAAAGTGCAAAAAGATAGTGGTTTTCAGAAACTCCAGGAACCATAAGTAAGCCTGTAGTCTGAAAACAAAGTGCTCCATTATTATTTAAACTGGACCTGAACAATAGACAAGTTAATGTGATTGTGAAACTGAGACACACCTCACACTCATATGGTAGTGACAACCAACCACATGGCAGATCCATATTTTGATTTATTGTCCTTGTGACTGTTGTTAAGTAAAGCAAAATAAATAACTGCTGATATTTGTTTAGAATCTTACTCTTCCGCTGATCTTTCCAAACTAAGACCTCATTGTACTGCGTCATACTAACAGAGTTTGCTCTCAGACTACATGCTCATTGTCTAGCACACTTTTATTCCTTTAGTCAGCTGTTTATACAGTGCTTAAATTTACTCACAGTACTTATTACTGACTTAATTTCCTTATTCTAGTGTCCCTACCTTTAAGTATTTGCAGGTAAATATAATTAATTTGAAATTTGAAATGAAATGAAATTGTAATTCTGTTTCATTACAACATCCAACAAGGCTACAGAGCAACCCCTCAACCACATCTAGGTTTGACAGACCACATGTCCATGCTGCTGATCCCTGCATACACTCCCATCAGGAGGAGCCTCCCCCAGCCACAAAGACTGTGAAAACCTGGTCAGAACATCAGCTGTAGAACTGTTTTAAAATCACAGACTGGAGTATGTTTGAACACCAGGGCCAGGACGAGCATGCTACATCTGTGCTCCCCTATACAAACTTCTGTGTCAATAGTGTCATGTGGACAAACATCTGTATTCCAACCAGAAACCTTGGATGACAAGGTCCCGCTAAAGCAACGTGATGCTGCTTTCCGATCTGGTGACAGTATGCAGTACAGTGCATCCAGATCTGATCTGAAAAGAGGTATCAGAGAGGCCAAGACTGAAAACCTCTTCAGCAACAACAATTCAAGACAGGTATGACAGGGAGTCCAGCACTTAACCAACTACAAGCCTGGCAATACCACAATGACCGAGGGCAGCACGGGGTTTGCGGAGGAGTTGAACCACTTCTTTGCATGTTTGAGGTGAACGGACCAGAGGCAGCCGCAGCTAAAACATCTGACAGCAGCAGCAGCCCAAGCCTTATGGTGCAGGAATATGAGGTGAGGGAACTGAACCCCAGGAAGGCCTGTGGTCCAGATGGGGTGACGAGAGGGCCCTAAAATAATCTGTAGATCAGCTGGCTGGGGTCTTCAATAAGATCTTCAATGATTCACTGTCTCAGTCCTGCATCCCGTCATTGCGGGTTCAGAGGCTGTCGGATTGGTGTGCGGTCAACAATTTGGACCTTGATAACACCAAGACGAAAGAGCTGGTAGTCGACTTCAGAAAGAGGAAGTCTGAGCTGCAGCCTATAAGCATCAACGCGAAGTGTGTGGAAATTCCGTCCAGCTTTGAATTATGTCATGTACACATAGACAAAGACCTCCAGTGGATTTCAAACACGTCAGAGGTTGTAGAGAAGGCCCAACAGTGTCTCCATTTTCTGAGAATCGTCAGAAAAATGGACCAAAAGAGGGAGCTGCTGATCGTCTTCTACTGTTGCTTCATCAAAGTGTGCTGACATATGGCATCTCTTTGTGGTTCTCCAGCTGCACCATGGCACACAAAAAAGCACTTCAAAGGGTTATCTTACAACAAAACACTGGACATCTTCTTCTCTCCCTGAAGGACCTGTACAGCACTCACTGTCTCAAGAGGGCACACTGCATCATACTGGACTGTTCACATCCAGGACACTGGGAGAGCTTTTACAATAGGGCAATAGCCCTAATCAATGCTAACAGCTGATTAGGTACTTCCTTGAATATTTTTGTTCATCAGGCATTAGGAAGACTTCCTAATGCCTGATGAGATACATGTTACAAAATTCTATGTTTCAGTCCTTTTGATTCTCTACAGAGATTATTAGGCTTATGAGGGATGATGCTTATTCTTGAATCTCAGTGTTCTGTGGGCAGTTATTTAGGAGGCTGGGAAGATGTGTGTAGCATAATTTGCTTGACTGAAACCCTGCAGGCCTACTTATCAAGACAAGACCTACAGCACTGCTTGTGTGGAGTGGCCCAGGTCAGAATAATGTTATCCAGAGATAACAATAGTAATATGAGAAATGTTTTCACTATAGCATCAGCTTTAATTTCAGTATTAGAAATTATAATTCATAGAACTTGTTGGCAAAAACTGAAATATCTCTAAGGAGGTCACTGTCGCTGCACTGCTGGGCTTTCATGTGCTGCCAAGATCTCTGGGAGAGATGTAGACAAACTGATATGCATGGGATTCCACTGCCTGAAACTCCAAGTCGTTTTTGAGATTGTTGGAGGCACCACAGAAAACATTTGTAAACTGTCAAAAACATACCATTACAGTTTCTCAGTGGTTCACTTTGTAGGAGCTAGCCATATTAGAGGCTTACACACACAAATGAGGGCTACAGCAGATCATCTACTAGTCAAAAGGTTGGTGGTTTCATCCTTGGCTGGTCCAGTCTCCAATCTGCATACTCAATTATCTTCGAGCAAGACACTGGGATTCGTGTGTTCCTCATGGTTGTTGGTAGGTAGCATTAAAAACAGCAGTGGCTGCAATGCTGTGTGTCCAAAACAATTAACATTCTGCATGATTTTAATATCTTCTTTAAAGCCTTCAAATATACCCAGGACACACTGAGTATAACATTGCCTACTTTATATGTTTTTGGTCATTCTAAGCATCAGAAAGAGATCATCCAGGGTTCTCTCAGTGATAAAGGTTGTGAGTTATGAGTTGTTAGCAAGTGGTTGTTGTTGTTGTTGTTTTTGTTGTTGTTGTTGTTGTTGTTTTAATGGAATTTCGACATTTTCAGCTCTCTGTACCCCAACAAAGTTATATTAAAATGTTCTAGATTGCTCCCATCTCTGAGCTAGCTAAGCAGCAACTAGTTATAAACTAACATTAAAAAAGTGCTTACCAACAGGAAATTTCTGGAAATGCTCAACCACTCTTAAGTATCCCTGTAATTAGGTTGGTTTGGGTTCATTTTAGTTCGTTGTGCTCCCTTTATTTTTTCTTTTTCAGCTTTTCAAGTAAGCTTTCAAGTACGCAAGTTTGTACAACTCAGCTCCTGCCATCCCCTTTCAATTTCACTGAATAATATTTACAGTGGAAATTGCCCATGATCTGCCAAATTTTTATTTCTTTATTATTTTTTAAATAATTTCTTTAGGACTATATATTTATTAAACTGTTTTTGACACTTTCACAACATGCTTGTTAATCAGTCAATTTGAAATCATTTAGAAAGATTGCTGTAAAGACTAGACTGATTCATTGATTCATTTACAATGAAGTGATCCTGTTGTAAAGAACTGTATAACCACAATAGTGAAATCTGAATAATAAACAGACTTTGTGCATATGTGTGACGTAAAAACTGTATTTTAAATCTAGACGTGCTATGACTAGGACTATGATTATTTTAATCTTTTTTACATCTCTTACAAGAACATTTATCTGCCTTTAGTCTTTATGACCATTAGCTGTATTCTAAAATCCAAAGATTTATATGGTGTTTCATAGTGTTTAATAATCTCCATACAGTTAAGCACCAACAATCATTACATGATTGAAACAAACTTGAAATGTTTCTGCTGCCACTGAAAATGTTAGCATTTTTACTCCTTTATTAAAACATTTTAATGATTGGTTTTAATTCAAAATAAGCTGTTAAAACAAGTATAGTACATATCTACATCAGGGAATAAAAATGAGTGAAAGATTAAATTCCAGATATACTGAAAGCTCTTCAGCGAGACATTAAAGTTGAATAAAATTATCCAGTTATGAAACTGAGATTTTATCTCAGCCAAACTTATTTACTCAGGAACAAATAAAACATGGATATAATTCACTTGGATGATTTGTAACGTTTAATGTTTAATTTAATTTCTAAGTGAATTATATATAGCTCCACTCAGTGGTCAAGGCCAGCAGGGGTTTTGAAAATTATCAGGCTTGTTCCCTGGGTATCGTGAGTCTCAACAGCCCCGTCAGTTAACAGCTGGTGAGAGGAGCTGGCTGTTAGCCTCCAAAAATGTTGCAGCACTTTTGCAAAAAGGTATTGTCTTGATAAATCGAACATACATTTGAAGCTTACACATCTATATTCTTGCCTAAAAACATCTTAAAACTTTATTTTGTGTCACAGAAAAACTAATATTTCAAACATTACTGACCACTTTCGATTCTCTCCTCCACTATTATCACTTTTGAATTTCAGGCAAAATGCATTCTGGGATTGTTGGCTGCACCAGGAACTCGTCATTTTTGATAGAATGAGCAGAGCAAGAACTATTGATGTAAACTTTGAATGGGAACCATACTTGGGCTGCAACTGATGATGTTTTACAAATCCACAAGAACAGAAGTTCTTTTTTGTTGTTACGTAGTTTGTAATTGCTTTTGATATAAACAATTTCTTTTGTGTTTTACTATAGATAACTGAATTCGGGACTCTGGTTAAGTGTTCTCAACTTTTGTATTTTGTTCTCCAACTGAAAATACACAAATAAAAAAATAATTATTTTGACTCTAATATAACAGAGAAGGTGTTTGTAAACCAATAGCTAAATAAAAAGATGTTGATAGGGACGTGACAGGGACATGAAAACACAGGGATTTTGGCATTAAGTTCATGGCCAATTAAGAGTAATATGCTGATTTAACATTGTCTCCTGTAACAGCATTTGGCTCACAGGGCACAGGTTTCATCATCATAGCTAAGTTGCCAAATTGGAGCCCTTGCCTTATTTTTTCCAATTCCACGAACTGATATTCCTTATAAAAATCTGGTGCTAGTATTATCCAATGTGTATTGCCACTATTGACAGTCAGTGCTCAATTCACTAGCTGGGCCCACGTCCTCATTTTAGGTTTGACAGCGTTTTAGTAGGGAAAGGTGAATGCTTGGACATGAATTGAGCTGCAGTTTGGGGATGGCCTCGAAGGGCACTGGAGACGGCTCCCGGGCCTGGCAGATCCCCATGCACTAAATATCAGTTAAAATTCAAATTCAAATTCAAATTCAAATTTTATTTGTCACGTACACAGTCATACACAGTACGATATGTAGTGAAATGCTTGGACAACTGCTCGTGACCTAAAGAAAAAAAAAAGGAAAAGGCTATGAATAAGATAGGAAATAAATATGAAAAATTAAAAAGGGTAAATTTAACTAGGAAGGAATAAAATATAAATTAAGGTTAAAAATGAAATAACTGTACAACACAAATTAGAATGAAGGGTAAATTTAACTGGGAAAGAATAAGATAAAATATATAAATTAAAGTTGAAAATAAAATAACTGTACAACAAAATACACAATATAGAACTATATAAGAATGTATGAAGAAATATAAATAAATATATACACAATAACAGCAGCTGTACAAGTATTAACTGGAAATGAAGAATATAATGTCCAGTGTTGTGCAATCCACATTATGTCTTGTGCAGTGCAAATATGCTTAAAGTGATTTAAGTGATGAAGTGAAAACAATGTCCAGAATGTCCAGTGTGTGTGTAAGAACTATATGTGTGGGTCAGTACTGTGTGGTGGTGTGATTGAGAGACCGTATCGCCTGCGGGAAGAAGCTCCTCCTCAGTCTCTCTGTGTTGGTCTTCAGGGAGCGGAATCGCTTTCCTGACCTCAACAGAGAGAACAGTCTGTTGTTGGGATGGCTGAGGTCCTTCACGATCTTCCTGGCCTTGGTCCAGCACCGCCTGCTGTAGATTGAGTGCAGGTCAGGGAGCTCGGAGCGGATGGTGCGCTCAGCTGATCGCACAACCCTCTGTAGAGCTCGTCTGTCCTGCATGGTGCTGTTCCCGAACCAGGTTAAGATGTTTCCCGTCAGGATGCTCTCTATGGTGCACGAGTAAAAGTTCCTGAGCACCTTGGAGGGCAGTTGGAAGTCTCTCAAGCGTCTGAGGTGGTAGAGACGCTGACGGGCCTTTTTCACCATGGTGTTGATGTGACAGGACCATGACAGGTCCTGCGTGATGTGAACTCCGAGGTATTTGAAGCTGTCCACTCTCTCCACTGGGCACTCGTTGATGACGGGGGTCTGGTAGTTCCTCTCCTGCTTAGTGCTGAAGTCCACTATCAGCTCCTTTGTCTTACTGACGTTTAGAAGGAGGTTGTTCCTCTGGCACCAGTTCTCCAGATTCCTAATCTCCTTCAGGTAGGCCGTCTCGTTGTTATCAGAGATCAGGCCCACCACGACGGTGTCGTCAGCAAACTTGATGATGGTGGTGGAGCTGGTAGTGGCCACACAGTCATATGTGTACAAAGAGTACAGCAGGGGGCTCAGAACACACCCCTGGGGGGCTCCAGTGCTGAGAGTGGTGGAGGCTGAGACATGTCCGCCCATCCTTACTGCCTGTGGTCTGCCAGTTAGGAAGTTGGAGATCCACTGACACATAGATGAGCTGAGTCCCAGATGCTCCAGCTTGGTGGTGAGTGTGGAGGGAATTATGGTGTTAAATGCAGAGCTGTAGTCTATGAAGAGCATTTTAACATAATTCCCCCTTCTAGTGTCCAAGTGAGTGAGTGATGTGTGGAGGAGATGAGAGATGGTTGAGAGAGATGAGAGATGGAGATGAGAGACAGTTCGTAGAATTGGAAAAAATCGCCTCTGTCAGTGCGCCCCAGGGTGGCTGTGGCTACAATGTAGCTTGCCATCACCAGTGTGTGAATGTGTGTGTGGATGGGTGGATGACTGGATGTGTAAAGAGCTTTGGGGTCCTTAGGGACTAGTAAAGTGCTATACAAATACGGGCCATTTACCATTTACCATACATAGAAGTGAAGAAGTTAAAGAATTGAAAACAATGAGGGAGGGAGGGTGGGGCGTGTAAATGAGAATGAACAGCTTGCAGAACTGGGGGAACCTATATAGATGATAACCGGAAGGAGCGTGTTTGGAGGTGCGGTCTGGCTCCTGAAATTCCGATACATAATCTCCAATTGTGTCATGCAATTAGCAGCTATGGAGCCTGCAGCAGTCTGGTAAACTCACTTCTTTGTAACAACTCATTATTGGTGATGCACTTTTTTCATGTCTGTGTATTTTTAGATACACAGATAGAAATATTCTTCTTGAAACAGAACTGAAGTCCCCAAACTCACAGCTGATTTTCCTTCCAGTTGCTTATAATCAGAGCAAAATCATACTTTGGACAGTCTAATAACTTAGCTCACATCTAGGGTAGACAGATTGTTGAATACTGAAAGAGTGAAATGATGACATGAAGTAGAATGTGACCTATCCTTAATCTTAATACTATATTATAGATAATTTCTCTGTAACACAGCTCAAACACTCTGCTTCCCATTATATGTCTAGAAAGATCTACACACCTCATACACCTGCTAGTTGTTGATTTAGTTCTCACACATTTTATCTGTTTGTCATCCTCACTCATGAGTACCAGGCACACAGATCTTCAGTGACGCCCTCCCCCGTAACAGCCTGTGGCCTTCTCAGAGTTTACGAGAAGTTCAGGGCAACAAAACTGAGCGCTGTAAAAACATTACAGTACATTACTGCGTTGATGTGATAGATTTTCTTTCCACAATAAGCTTGAGGGATCGTCTAAGCAGAAGTTTGGCAAAGGCTGGTTAAAGCATTACGTTGGCTAAACCAGTGCAGATTAATGTCAGTGATATATTTCATATTAGTTTGTAAAAAGCAACAAAAACAAAACAACTGGATGCTATAGAAGAAAAACTATATAAATAAATATCTTGAAATTTAAACCAACTATCAATCTGGAGTGACTCAATCTTGCTATCCTCAACAGCAGGTATACCTGCAGGTCAAGGTGCAGGCCACAGTGGCAATTTACCATAACAAAGAGAAGTAGGAGGGATGTGAAGAGCAGAAAACAAACTGGTATTGTAATTAAGAAGTTCTTTACAAGGTAACAATGGCTAACTGCACCTGTGTTTGTGACTCTGCCTAAATTAGTGTGTTTGTTGTGTGAAGTGTGTCTCTCCCAGTGAGGTAGGGAACCAGCTGCAGTGACACAAAAGCGGAAGCAATGTGCAAGTGGAAGCTATGAAGCAATAAAAGGTGTGTAAATGAGCTGGAATTGCAATAGAGCACCAACAGGGGGGAAAAGAGTATGCGAAAAGAGCCACAATAACATTTCCCTTTTTTCACTAATAATACTGGTCTTAATATATCAGTATCAAAAAAAGACATTGCTTTTATCACTGTTCAAACATGCTGGACAATACTAGACGTCCTTTCACAGGTCTGTAAATTTTCAGTAATTCAGAATTTCAGTAATTCAGAAAAATTTTAAAAACGGTGGCGTGGACACACAGCGGTTGTGAGCTCCTGCTCAAAATCAGCATGGAATAAATTGATAAACATTTCATACATGGAAGCGCTACGAGTTACACTAAGGAACTGAGGACTGCTTTGGAGGCATTTACCATAATGCGACCCCCACTACAAGATCTCCCCCACAGTGGATACGTCTCAGGTGGTGCAACAGAAAATAGAAGAGGGGTAAGTAAGTTTGTGGAAACATGGCTTAACAATAACATTCCCGACAGCAACATTCAATTCGACCGCGCCACATCTCCTACACTCACGGACTGTTTACTCCAGAGATCAGCTGATCACCCTGATGCCGGCCGGCTCGCTGGCCAGACCTGCAGAAGTATCAGCTGAAATTTGGAGGAAAACACATCGGGGATGCAGAAGTCAAGGACAGAAGAGAAGAAAGAAGCTATTCATTTTACATCAAATTAAAACTTTGGGTGTAAGATTCGGATAATTATTTATTAAAAGCTAGACATTTTAAATGAGAATAAGAAAGAAAAGTATGTCTTTGTGCCCCCTTTTCCCTGTTAATGCCCTATCGGCCCCCCTGGCTAAACTTTGCTAGATCCGCCCCTGCACAGTTACCAGCGTCAGCTACGTAGAAAAAGATCCTGGTGTAGAAAGTAATATTAAATAAATTCTAACAACAGCTTATCAAGCTTAAACGTGCTGCTGTTGTTCAGCCGCTGGTTTCCTCTTTCTGGTGCAAAGTGGGCCAAAAGCAAACAAGAGAGACGGACTCGCGACAGAAAAGCCGATCAGCTGATCGTTAAGCAGTTTCATGATTGAAGTAGCAGCAAGAAGAGGCAGTCGCTCGTTAAGCTTAACGCAGGAATGCTTTACAAACATTCAGAGATGGACTTACACACTTGCTATTACTTCTCTCGGGATAACTTTGTCGGAGATGAAATGCCGGGTTGGTAGCGAAGCTCCAAATGCTATCCAGACCACCGACAGGTCCCGCATGCCACAGCCGCTCTATCACGTGATGCATACTGCTCCAACGTGCTAACGTTCTGAGGTGAGTTACGGCGTGTTGCAAGTTTTGTGAGGTGCTTTCGTGATATTTAATGGATCGGATTACATTTTTTATTTTTCTCCGATATCCGATCCAGTAATTTAGGTCAGTATCAGACCGATACCGATACGTAATATCGGATCGGTCCATCTCTATTGAAACAGGGGTCAAGTGTTTCCTGGTCTTCCTGAAGTCTACGATCAGTTCCTTGGTCTTTGCCACGTTGAGCTGCAGATGATTCTGCTCACACCACGTGACAAAGGAGTCGACCACAGCCCGGTACTCTGTCTCATCATCCCTGCTGATGCATCCAACCACCGCAGAGTCATCAGAAAACTTCTGAAGATGGCAGGTCTCTGTGCAGTGGCTGAAGTCTGTGGTGTAGAGGGTGAAGAGGAAGGGGGAGAGGACAGTCCCCTGTGGTGCCCCTGTGTTGCTGATCACCTTGTCAGACACACACTGTGGGAGACGTACATATTGTGGTCTTCCTGTCAGGTAATCAACAATCCAGGACACCAGAGAAGCATCCACCTGCATCGCTGCTAACTTATCACCCAGGAGGGTCGGCCTGATGGTATTGAAAGCACTAGAAAAGTCAAAAAACATGACCCTCACAGTGCTCGCCGGCTGGTCCAGATGGGTGTAGACACGATTGAGCAGGTAGATGATGGCGTCCTCAGTTCCGAGACGAGGCTGATAAGCGAACTGAAGGGGATCCAGATGTGGTCTTACTATGGGTCGCAGCTGGTCCAGGATGAGCCTTTCCAGGGTCTTCATGATGTGGGAGGTCAGTGCCACGGGCCTGTAATCCTGGGGGCCACTGGGATGTGGCGTCTTTGGTACAGGGACGAGGCATGATGTCTTCCACATCACTGGGACCCTCTGCAGACTCAGACTCAGCATAAACAGTTTATGAAAGACTCCACACAGCTGGGGGGCACAGGTCTTGAGGACGAGGGGACTCACTCCGTCTGGTCCAGCAGACTTGCCTGAGTGAAGTCTCCTCATTTGCATCTCAACCTGGTATTGAGTGAAGGTGATGGGTGGGGGAGGGGTGTCAGGAATCTCACAGGATGTCACGGTCTGTGGAGGCAGACCGTGCGGAAATGTGTGTGGTGGACCCAGGAGCGAACACAAGCGAGGATGCAGGAGTGGAGTTAAACAAAAGCGAGCCTTTTATTCTGGCTGATGAAAGGAACAAAACAGAGTGAGGGTGTTGTGCCCTTAAACAGGGGAAATAGTGAGGAGAGGTGAAAGAAAGGCACAGACACGCAGCTCTCACTCTCACTCGTCTGTATTGAGTGAAGGAGGAAGCGCGCGAACCCACCTACTGGAGCCCTGAGGCATTAACAATGGATCGACGCACAATCAACCCAGGCAAAACTTTCACTACTTATCTCCCTCTATATTCCCACTGCATATTCTATTCGAAAACAGTCAAAGCAACAAATAAAACATTAATAAGGGCATGACATGAAATGTAAGGAACAGAGATGTACAACTTCAAAACTAATCAAATTTATGATCCACCACATACTCCCCCTCAGAATAGATGTTGTCCTCAACATCCAAATGTTTAACATTTAGCACAAACGTGGAGTTATGACCATTAATATCACCAAAACCACATACAATAAACCATTGCATACTATAACTGTTTCTTGTACCTTATATGTACTCTACAAAAATAGTTTCACAAGCTGGAACTCTTTTCATACATTCTTTAGTGTGGGTTATTACCCAAAGTCTTTCAGTGTTCTCATACAGTCTGTATGAATTACAGTGTCCATGCAGTTACATTAACACAGTCTGCTGCTGGCTTGAGAACAAAGTCATTTTAGTGCAGCTTGTCAAAGCAGTCACTCTCTCCTTTGACAAATGTCCATGAGAGTGATACAAGTGGCCGTAGCCATGTGGTGTGCTTTGGATGTGTGTGTTAAGCTGCAAGCACAATATGAATCAGTTCAATGTCCAAAAGTCACTTTGAATATGAATTCTGTGTTAAACAGTCCATTTCCTTGTGGTTGGTGTGGAGTGTAAGTACATTGTCTCTGTTCAGTAATGTGTTTCGTGTGTGATCACAATGTTTCTTTTCACTCAAGTCCATACAGTTATCAGTGGCAGTATGCCTGAACAGTCCGTGGAACCATGAAGTGTGTATGATGTGATGGTGTTCTCAGGTTATAACAAGCTGGTGAACCAAGCCGATCATATGTGAAGATCTTTGGTGGCTTGCGCTCTCTACTCGGTCGCTGATGCTCTTGCTCACAGGTCCTGCTGTGTTTGTCTGGAACAGGTGCAGGAACAGGTTCCTCCACTGATGGTTCCTCGACATAATTTTCCTCTTGGTCGGGTAGTTGTTCACATTGGTTCAGTACTTCATGTTCATTCTCTGGCTCAGATGACATGTTTTCCACTGTTTGAAGGTGTTTGGCTGGTTCATCAGTGCTCATAGGATTCAGTGTCTGAGGATAAAGTGGCTCAAATGGCTGCTGAGATGACACTGGATAGTACTCATCATCGTCATCCTCTTCCTCAGCTTGTTCCACTTCCTCACTTGTCTCCACGGCTCTTTTTCTTGTTCGTGGTCGCACTTCAGTTTCAACAGGCAGATGGTCACATGGCAGAAGAAGATTGCGATGCAATATCCTTGATCTCCCTTTTGCTTTCTCAGGTCTGAGTTCATAAACTGGGATATCTCTGCTGACCTGACGAACGACTGTGTGAACCACATCCTCCCAGTGGTTCCTCAGCTTGCCTGGACCTCCTCGAGGTGTCATGTTCCTTATTAAAACACGATCACCTGGCTGTAATACTGAGCTCTTCACCTTGCTGTCATAATGTCTTTTACTTCTTACAGCTGCTTTATGAGCATTTTCTCTCGTGATCTCATATGCTTCTTCCATGCCTTGTTTCCATTTTACCATGTAGTCATGATGATTGCCATCTCCTTGTTCTGAGGTCAAGCTGAACAGCATGTCGATTGGCAATCGTGGGGAGCGTCCGTATAACAAGTAAAAAGGGGAAAATCCAGTTACCTCGCTGCGGGTACAATTATAGGCATAAATCAGTTTGTTAAGCGAGTCCTTCCAGTTAGTTTTCTGACTCTCTGAGAGTGTTTTCAGCATCTGGAGTAGTGTCCTATTAAACCGCTCCACTTGTCCATTCCCTTGGGGATGGTAGGGAGTAGTCCTGGACCCAGCAACTCCACAGTAGTTTTTCAGTTGTGCAAACAGATGATTTTCAAATTCAGCACCTTGATCATGATGTATTCGTGCTGGAAAGCCAAATCTTAAAGCATAGTCATTAAAGATTTTGTCTGCAGCCGTTTTACCTGATTTGGAAGTTGTGGCATACGCTTGGGCGAAGCGTGTGAAATGGTCAATGACTACAAGGATGTATTCATAACCCCCTTTGCACTTGTCAAGGTGCAGGAAATCAATTGAGACAAGTTCAAATGGGTGAGTAGTGACAATATTAGTCAGTGGTGCTCTGCTCTCATGACACGGCTTCTTCTGTTTTATGCAAACACACCTTCTGGTCACATAATCCTCTACTTCCCGTTGCATATAGGGCCAGTAAAACCGGTCCCGTATCAGTGACAATGTTCTCTCTACACCTTGATGGCCCATTTCATCATGTAGCTCCTTTAGTACAGTACTTTTGTGTATTTCTGGTAGGACCAACTGTTTTCTGTTTGCTGTTTTTCTGTGCAAGATCCCATTCTCATCCATCTCCAATTTGTCCCACTCCCTCAGGAGACATATGACCTGGGGGCTGAGTTTTCTTAGTTCTGAACGTGATGGTTTTTCCTGTGTTAGTTTACACTGAATTACAGGTCCAATAGTCGGATCACTTCTCTGGTCCTGTTTGATCTGGCCTTTTGTCAGTGGAATGATGGAAACATCTGTGGCCATGGCTGAACACCTGACTGAGACACCCATGGACCATGACACATTGGAGTCATCCTGCCTTTCCACTGCCTGTGTGGTTGCTCCAATTGCATCGTATGCCATTTCCTCTGTGC
Organism: Haplochromis burtoni; assembly: GCF_018398535.1. NCBI lineage: Eukaryota > Metazoa > Chordata > Actinopteri > Cichliformes > Cichlidae > Haplochromis > Haplochromis burtoni. Next base: position 56,320 of record NW_024583584.1, read on the forward strand.
ATTCATTCATAAACGTTTCCATGTCTACCGGCATCCTGGAGAGGCTGTCTGCATCCACATTTTCTTTACCAGGGCGATATTTAATTGTGAAGTGAAAATCTGCCAGTTCTGCTACCCATCGACACCCTGTTGCATTCAGTTTGGCAGTGGACAGTACATAGGTAAGTGGATTATTGTCGGTGTACACGGTGAAGAATGGTGCATAATATAGGTAATCACGGAATTTTTCTGTGATAGCCCACTTGAGAGCAAGAAACTCTAACTTGCCTGAATGCAGATGGTAATTCTTCTCAGCTGCAGTTAAAGTGCGGGAACCATAAGCAATCACACGAAGCTTCCCATTCTGCTTTTGGTACAACACGGCACCTAATCCCTGGTTTGACGCATCAGTGTGAAGGGTGAATGGCTGTGAAAATTCTGGAAAGCCTAGAACAGGGGGCTGAGTTAGACAGTCTATCAGCTGCTCTAGTGCTAACTGGTGCATGTCGGTCCACTCAATAGGTGTACTCGAAGGGACACTACACCTGTTTCGCTTTGTTTGCCACTTTAATCTTGTGTTTCGCTGGGTCTCAGCATCTGCAGGTCCCTTGAGCAAGTCATACAGAGGATTTGCAATTCTGGCAAAATCCTTGATGTATTGTCTGTAATAACTTAGTAGGCCCAACATTGCTCTTAGTTCACCAACAGTACCTGGCTGTTTGTTTTTCAAAGCTGTTACAGCAGCAGTGTCTGCGGAGTCTATCCTGCTTCCCTCTGCTGACACAATCCTGCCAAGGTACCTCACTTCTGTCCTAAACAGGTCACACTTCCTTGGTTTGAGTTTGATTCCGTACTCCCTGAGTCGGCGCAGCACTTTCCTGACATCCTCAACATGATCCTCAAACGTTCTGCTAAAGACAAGGACATCATCGAGGTAAGGCACACATATTTCATCCCTTAACCCTTCTAAGCACTCCTCCATGCAGCGTTGAAATGCTGCCGGAGCATTCATCAGTCCAAATGGGATTCTGACCCACTCATACAGGCCCCAGGGGGTCACAAAAGCTGTTAGGTGTTTACTGTCTTTGCCCATGAACCCCTGGTGGTATGCTTTACCCTGGTCCAGTAGAGAAAAGAGAGTGTTGCCACCTAAGTTGTCCATGATGTCTTGTACTCTGGGAATGGGGTGGCGGTCTGGGTGAGTCTTCCTATTCAGCTCTCGGTAGTCAATACACAAGCGCAGTGTACCGTCTTTTTTTCTTACACAGACTACCGGAGAGGAGTAAGATGAGTTTGATTTTTCCACCCACCCCTGAGCTATTAGGTCCTGTAGGTAGTTTTTCATTTCCTGATACAAGGGTTTTGGTACAGAGAGATAAGTCCGTGCGACTGGCTCATTATCTTTCAACGAAATGTTCATTTGCAAGTTTTCAACACAGCCTATGTCATCATCAGATTTAGAGAATGACTCTGACTCTTCTCTTAACATCTGACTAACAGCTTGTCTCTGGTGGTCATTCAGGTGAGTCAAGTCAACAGGTGGGTCCCATTGTTCACTTTTAGGTGTGTTCTCACCTGAGCTCTTAGCCTGGATGGGACGGACTGATGCAGTAGGGAGGCAGTCAGTTTTGAATACATTAGTAGGATATATTGATGCAACAGACTGCACAGTTCCAATAACAGTCCTACTTGGCAGTATGATGTCATGGCTGGTGGGATTTTGTACACTAATGACAATTTTTGGTGTCATACCAGTCTTTACTAAAACAAGGGTATCACAGAACTCGAGTCCTTCAGGCCACTGTGGGTTCTCATGAGGCTCGAAGATCAGGGTTCTATCTTCTTTGAAAGGTGGGGCTTGCACTCGACACTCGATTTGGATGGAGCTGTGTTTAGGCACTTCAACTCTCTCATTTGTTGTTCTTACACTGTGCTCACATGGCTGTCCCACTGTCACTGCATTAACAAAAGCTCTTGCCCTACTCTTTCTGAGGTGAGGAAAAGCTACTTTTACTGTTTTCATGAGTTTCTCTTTATTCTTATTGTTTGTCTTATCCTGTACTCTGTTTGCAACTAGGTGTGAAATCACATTGAAGCCAATTATGGGGCATGACTGTTGGTTGCCTTTTAACACTAACACAGGTATTAGCAGATCTTTATCATTAGCAGTAAGTCTGAAGCTTACCTCGAGCCAACCAATATATGGTATTTCCGTCCCATTGGCTGCTTCAAGTTGCAGTGGTTCAAGTGGGTCTACTAGTTCTGCTATATCTCTTAGTTGGACATCAGGCAAATGGGTCTGTTTCCAGGCCGCATCTACAGCACAAATTTGTGAACCTGTGTCCCAAAGTGCCTGGATTCTTTGGTTGTGCAGAAAGCACTGAATGAGACATTTCTCTCCTACAAGCTCTTTTACAGTAGGCATCTTCACTGGATTACTTCTTTTCCTACACTTTGGTTTGCAACTTGACTGTGTTTCCTGTTTCTTAATAGATGAACATGTATGTGGCTTACAGTACCTTCTGTGCACAGACCAGTGTGTCTCTTGACAGTCTTTTGAGCAGTACAATGTTATTTTACAAACAGAACAACATTTTAACTTCATACTCTCTTCCTTTCCCTCACAGTTAGCACAATATTGGGACTTTTCAATGCTGTCGGTTGCCCCATGTCCCGTGGGAGCAACCTCCCTTAGTTTAAAGGGCTCCCTTTGTCTGATTTGGTCAGTCTAGGTGCTTTACAACCTGCACGGAAATGCTCACTACTCCCACACCTAAAACAATGCTGGCAATGTGCCTCACCTGCCTGCACACATGCAAAACATCTGGGACGGTGACTTGGTGAGGGATAATATCGCTGTGGTGCGAATCTTTGTTGAAACTGTGCTGTCCCATGCACATGCCCAGGTCCATGTGCTGGTGGTGGTATTCCTGTGCTGCTGCAGGAGGGTGCTGGTGGTAAAATGGCATGCAGTTTTGTTCAGCCTTAATGGGGAAAGGCTGCTGAGGTGCTGGGGTTGTCTTTTGAATGGTTTCTCTGATTTGGGAAACTTCAGCCCTCAAGTCTTTCAGCAGCACCATGTCAGCACGCATTTCCTTTATTTCTGTTAGAAGATCAGGGGGTGGAGGGGCTGGTTTCTCTTGAGCTGTGCTTCTCTTTCCCACTGGGGAATCATTAGACTGGACAGTATTTACAGCTGTTACTCGTGATGGAGCGGCATGTTTCTTTTTGTCCTGTCTTTCCTTTTCATTTGCGACTGCAATATTTACCTTCTCGAGCAACAACTCATCTGAAGTATTTGTTTGCAGGAGGTAAGGTTGCAGGTCACTTTTAATATTGTCATTCTGAAGACCAGTCAGGACAGTATGCATAAAAAGGCTCTGAACTAGTGCTGGATCATACTTTAGACTGGACTCAACTTCCTGAGAAGCAAACAGGATTTTCTGTCTCAAGTCCATTGCCCTGATCAAGAAATTTTGGGGTGTCTCTTTACTGCTCTGAACCTCAGAGGTAAGTTGTTTGTATAACTCTGTGGCACCTTTCTCCTGGTAATGAGACCTGAGGATTCTCCTAAGAGCAGGTAATGTGAGGTTTTCTTTTCCTTCAAGATAACTCCTTAGCTGCAAGCCTGGCGTGATAGCACGAATTACAGCATCAGTGATTTCTGATTCTGGGTAGCCTCTATTGAGCCCGCTTTCAATTTGTCTGGCCAGACTGGAGAATGTCAGCCTGTCTTTTTGCCCCGGCTCTCCTATTTGGCCTGATATCTTAAAATCTTTGCGCCACATGGAACTGTTTGGTGCTGTTGGAACAATGTTTCTCACTGGGGTGCGAGGACTTAAGGCAGGATTCATGCTATTCCTCATTTCACCCTCTTTTTGTTGTAAGAGCAGTCTTAATGTCTCTATCTCCTCCTGGCTACTTTCCTGGTCCTGAACAGCTGGATCCACTGTTTCATTCACACCTTGTTTTTTATCCATTTGTATGTCACTTATAATGTCCTGGACATTAAGAAGTTCTGACATACCTTCGTCCTCTCGGGTAGCCAGCTCGGTGCGTTCAAGGTGCTTAACTAAATGCGAGACTAGCTGACTGCGCGTTCTATTAATCACAAACTCTTTTCCTGGTCCTGAGATTTGAAGTACATCACATAATTTAGTCAGCTGCTCTAAAGTCAGTTGATACAGTGTTCCTTTAACCTCCAGCTGTAGCTTTTCTAATTCAGACTCCATGTTGTCAGAGGAGTTAGCACAAGCAGTCAGTTGAGAAATGATCAGACTTAGTTGGCTTTTACTGCCCCCTAGTGGCCACTTTTTCACTTCAGGATACAGATACCAACGTAGGTCTAGCGATGTCTCTGCTGCTTTACTATGCTCCTTTCTGATACCTGGGTCGTCTGGGGGGGATGATCAACGAGAGGATTTCTCTTACAGGTCAGGGATGGTCCTCGAATCAATCATCCCAGCGGTGCCTCCAAATGTTGTGCCCTTAAACAGGGGAAATAGTGAGGAGAGGTGAAAGAAAGGCACAGACACGCAGCTCTCACTCTCACTCGTCTGTATTGAGTGAAGGAGGAAGCGCGCGAACCCACCTACTGGAGCCCTGAGGCATTAACAATGGATCGACGCACAATCAACCCAGGCAAAACTTTCACTACTTATCTCCCTCTATATTCCCACTGCATATTCTATTCGAAAACAGTCAAAGCAACAAATAAAACATTAATAAGGGCATGACATGAAATGTAAGGAACAGAGATGTACAACTTCAAAACTAATCAAATTTATGATCCACCACAAGGCAGCATAAGAGTAATAGTTCAAACAGAAACCTAAACTGGACATAAACTAAGGAAAAGCTATGGCTGGAGATACGGAACACAGGGGGTGGTAACACAGACGACGCGACACAGACTACATGAAACACAGAGACTAAATACACAAGAGGGATGATCAGGGGAAGTGGCCACACATGGGAACACAGCTGACACAGATAAACATAACAAGACATGGCAGGAGTAAACAACACTGACGGGAGACTGTCAAAGTAAAACAGGAAGTACAGAGGTTCAAACAGGAGGAGAGAGAGCACGGGGAGAACACAGACATAACGGGCTGGGAAAACATAGAAATAAACACAAGGAGAGACGAGGGCTCACAGATACACAGGGGCACACAGGAGGTAATCAAATAAGGACCATCTTAACTAAATAATCCAAGGCATGACTAGGGAATGAAATACAAAACACACAAAACTGCGAATACTGGGCCCACATGGCCCGGGACCATGACACAGGAGGCAACAGCGCCATGTGAAGAGAGAGGCTGGCACAGTGGTGTGGCTCTGGATTCCAGGCTGACTACAGGTGAGGTTGTGGGGGTGGGAGCAGACACTGTGGTGTCGAATCTATTGAAAAACAGATTCAACTCGTTAGCTCTATTCTCACCTCCCTCAGCTCCCCTGCTGTTGGTTGGCCTGAATCCAGTGATGGTCTTCATGCCCCTCCACACCTCTCTCATGCTGTTCTGCTGGAGTTTCCACTCCAGCTTCCTCCTGTAATTGTCCTTAGCCTCTCTGATCTTGTCCTTTAGTAACACCTGGACCTTCCTCACCTCCTCTTTGTTGCCCCCTCTGAAAGCCCTCTTCTTGTTGTTGAGGAGGGCTTTGATGTCCTTAGTCACCCACGGCTTGTTATTTGGGTAACAATGAACAGTCTGAGCTGGAACAATGGAGTCGGTGCAGAAAGTTATGTAGTCTGTGATACACTCAGTAAGCCCATTGATGTCCTCGGCGTGAGGCTCACAGAGTGTTTCCCAGTCGGTCACCTCGAAACAGCCCTGTAGTTCTGCTAAGGCCTCCTCTGACCACCTCCTAACAGTCCTGGTGGTCACAGGTTCCCTCCTCACAATTGGCACATAGCGGGGGTGAGGTGAATCAGGTTATGATCTGACCTACCAAGTGGGGGGAGGGAGGAGGAGCTGTATGCATCCTTGACATACAGTAGTCTAAAATTTTCTCTCCCCTGGTGGGACAGTCCACATATTGTCTGAATGTTGGTAGTGTATTGTCCAGTGATACATGGTTGAAGTCACCCGAGATCACAATAAAGGCACTCGGGTGCTGAGTCTGTAACCGAGCTATGGCAGAGTGGATAGTGTCACATGCAGCTGTGGGGTTAGCAGAGGGAGGAACATAAACAGCCACCAAGATGACGTGAGAGAATTCCCTGGGTAAATAATACGGCCTGAGTCCAACAGCACACAGTTCAATGTGTCCGGGCAACAAATCCTTTCTTTGATTGTTATGTTGGCAGGGTTACACCACCGGTTGTTAACTAAAGCAAGCCCACCTCCTTTCCGCTTACCGCTAGCGATGCTGTCCCTGTCCGCCCGAACAGTGTGGAAGCCTTCCACGGAAGCATTCTCATTGGGAATGTCCTGGTGCATCCATGATTCGGTGAAACACATCAGGCTACACTCTCGGTATTCCCTCTGACTCCGTACCAGTGCTGAGAGCTCGTCGATTTTATTCGCCAACGATCGCACATTTCCCATCACGATAGATGGCAGACACGGTTTATACCTCCTCCTCGCTTCGAGCCTCCGCTGTCTCACCGTCTC
>NW_024583585.1:0-1684 GCF_018398535.1 Haplochromis burtoni
CAACAGTCACCTCAAGGCGCTTTATATTGTACAGTAGACCTACAATAATAGATACAGAGAAAAACCCAACAATCATATGACCCCCTATGAGCAGCACTTTGGCGACAGTGGGAAGGAAAAACTCCCTTTTAACAGGAAGAAACCTCTGGCAGAAATGTACTTATTACTTCATGCAAAATCTCTTTTAACTTGGCTTGAGTAATGAATTGTGAACCTTCCTGCATTCATTCCCTTCTTGCTAAGCTGTGCTGTTGTTGTCAGGTTTAACAGAGTTCCTTATTGTTTCTCCCTTCTTGTGTCACTTTTCCAAACATGAACTTTAATGTCTGTGGATTCTGGACGTCTTTATGAAGAAGCAACTGGTGAACCTGTGTGTCCATTAACAATTGCAGCAGGTTGGTCCTTGGCGCAATGACGCAATGTCACCACCAGGGGGTGGGAATCATGCAGGTCCGAGTTCGACTATCACTCCACCTGATGATGTCATCATTAGGGGTAAGGTCTTTAAGTACTGGAGCACTACAATAATGTGCATGTGCATGAATCACCACCATCAGTATTTCTATGACGACAAAACAGCATTAATATAACTGTGATGAGTTTTGGTCTATTTAACTTCTTTGTTCTTTAAATAAGAGAACAACAATATTTTGTTCTCTCATCTCTAGACTACACAGTGTAGAGATCTCCATAGTTTCTTTTACTATTGTGCTGAACAGACACACAACAAACATACAGTCACATGAAGAATTGAATGTAATCTGTATTAAGATTTAAAGAAAATAAGGCCATTTCATTAAGAACAGCAAGCGTGCTGAGCGTGTTATTTATTCAGTTATTCAGTTATTATAACAAACTGTAAAAGAATCAATGATCTAATTGTATTCATGTAGTATTTAAAGTCAAGCATCGCCCTCTAGTGGCCATAAACAACCCTTGCGGGAGAATTAATGTAACGTTGCAGTTATTAAGTGTAATTTGATTGTTTCTTCTGGATGTTTTTAGCTTTTCATGATAAACTCATCATCTCTTGGTGTTGTGTGTTTGTGTGTCAGATCTAAGTCAGTGTTTTAATTCAAATTATTTAAAAAAAATACACTTCAGGTTTTTCACTGGTGAACAGTATATTTAAAGAATTTTATATTTATTTAAATATAAATATAAATAAATAATATTTAAATAATTGTGTTCACTTCTATCTTCAGACAAGAAAGTCAGTCTCCCACTCACTGTCTTTGAACCAATAGAAAGCTGGTGCTCAGAGGAAGAGGGCGGGCTTTACTTGGTGTCAGTGACAGAAATGAAAAAAAGCTCAAATGAGTGAGAAGGACGATGAAGGAAACATCTGTGCTGTGTCTGCTCTGTAAGTAGAATCTCTGTGTTTGTTTGAATTCTTGTACTTTGACTGTCTGCTCTCCTGATAACTGATGATGGAGGAGAAGACATGAAAAACAAATCAGGCTGAATTCAAGTTCAAACACCACGAGGACCAACTGCAGGTCTGAACTGACTCTTTATCTTTGCTCAGGAGTCGAGGAAACACAGCAGGCAGTGAAAAGATCAAATCATTCACTCATTATATCAACACAGCTGCACAGTGGACACATGACTTTACAGGTTATTTAAGAGTAGTTGGAATTATACTCAAAGTTAGTCCCTGTGCAATAAATGTGTTTTAAACAAC
>NW_024583585.1:2264-14768 GCF_018398535.1 Haplochromis burtoni
CACCTCAGGCAGAAGAGGTGGTGGGACACGCCCACACAGGCACCTTCAGGAGGAGGCCCTGCTAGGGCCGTAACACCTGTACTCATCTTATAACAGCTGTGATAGAGTCTAAAGTGGACAAGCAGCAGAATGGATACATGGTTCTGTTTTTGTTTTTTAGTTTTACACATTTTCCAGTATTTTTTTCCAGAGAGTTTGTGTGTTTGTCAGCTGTTTGTGTGTTTGTCAGCTGTTTGTGTGTTTGTCAGCTGTTTGTGTGGAGTTGTTCTTTATGTTCACCTCAAATCAACCTGAGTGTCATTTCTCTTTAGTTCTGATCTCACTGCTGAGCTGCACAACAAACCAAGGTCAGTAACCTTCTTCTGTCGTCTCATCTGTAATCCTGTTCAATTTATCATTTAATATATCAGTGTAAATTTTAAACACTAAAGTTGACAAGTTTCATCTAACCACTAACACCTGCTACACTTTGCCTTCACCACTTCCCTCAGACCCGTTCACTAACATACTTTCAACTCTGAAACTTTTTGCTGTTTCTACAATTCCTTATTCAAAAATTCAAGTAATCCACTCGTCAGTTTGACTTAAAACTTACTTGCCCTCTGTTCACCATAATAACGGCTATCATTCAGTTTCCCCTTACCTTTCAAATCAGCTTTTATAACACCTGTACTTAAGAAACTGCATATAAAAACAATAATGCTCAATAATTCTTATCCTACATTCAACCTTTTGTAACTAATACTCTATCTCTAAACACCGGGTCCGGCTTTTAAACCCCAAAACATGCTGCACCAAAAACTGGTCCAACCCAAGGATCGGGCCCCCGACACCAACAGAGTAATATAGTGTACGCTGTTAAGTGCCAGGAGGATTGCCAGGATTTATACATCGGGGAAACCAAACAACCTCTGGTGAAGCGGATGCACAACATCTCCCAGCGGATGGTACATCTTTCACCATCTTACAATGCTGTGATTGCAGCCATTCCCCAACTCTCTGTGAATGGTACTCATAGGCATTGATCAGTGGTTGTTGATCAATGGTCATGAGAATTTGCATATTAATGATCAAGGAGCTGACCTCCCAGCCCATTGTTCCTTCAGTGGTGCTAGTTTCACTCATTATGCAAATATAGTGTTTATAAACCTGCAGTCAGCTGAGACTGAAGAAATCACTTGAACGAGTTACAAAAAGTTTCCCCCACTGAAAACATTATGTCCAGATGAACACAATCAACCTTTTGGGATTCTTTCCATAATTTTTCAGTTGGATTCAGGTGATTGGCTCGACCATTCTAGCAGCTTTATGTCGTTTTTGTGAAACCAGCTGAGTTTCCTTGGGTGTGTTTTTGCAATCGTTGTCTTGCTTGACTCTGTTGACCCTCGCTTCATCTTCATCACTCTGGTAGATGGCAACAGATGTTTATCAAGAATGTCATTTTTCCATTCGTCCTTCCTTCAATTACACGAGTGCGCCTGTCACAGCTGCGATGACAGTCTTGTAGGGTTGAAGGGAAAAGTGCCCAAACGCAGATGATGAGAGTGAGCTTTATTTACAAAATGGTGAGAAAACAGGCTGAGCAGAGGTTGGAGGACCGAAACTAAGATAAATGTAAACTGGGGAGAATCTAACAAAGTAAACTGAAACCTAAACTCATGGGATGACATGCATGGAGAAACACAGGAAGACATGCGGAGGAAACACACACTATAAATAAACACAGAGGGAAACGAAGAAACTGCACACAGAAGAGACACAGCTGAACTTAACGAATATGATGAGACAGGGAGGATATAAACTGGATGCACTAACATCAGATACGGACCTTCAAAGTAAAACAGGAAATACACTGACAGAACTCAGAGACAGAGTACAGACAGAGTAAGATGAGGAGAGACCAAAACCTAAGAACAAGCAATACAGAAACCAAAACACTAGTAACCAAGAAGAAACTACAGACCAGTAAAACTAATAATAAAACACTGAGTCACACAGAGGGGGCTCTCTGAGTGCTGAGTACAGTCGTGGCCAAAAGTTTTGAGAATGACACAAATATTAGTTTTCACAAAGCGTGCTGCTTCAGTGTTTTTAGATCTTTGTGTCAGTTGTTTCAGTGATTATTGAAATAGAATTACAAGTACTTCAAAGTTTCAAATGCTTTTAATGAGAATCACTCTGTGGGACAGAGAGGAAAAGCATCAGTCTGTTTACATGTTAACAACATTTCCTGAAGAGTTATTTTCATATTGATTCAGTTTTTCCGTGTTTGTGAAGGAGACACGAGGCTGGGTGGAGTCTGTGTGGACCTAACATGTCGGTGTGATCAGAGCCCACAGAGACAAAGAAGTGTAATGTGTGTGTCAGTGTGATGTGTTGTAGTTTCAGGAGTCAGTATACCGCCAGGAGCAGATCTACAGATGTGGCATGTGTCACCCTGATATAATCTCTTGCCACACCGAGTGCCACCATAGTGTTGTAAATGACAATGTTTATTAAGGGTGGCACATGCCACTCCATGCCACATCTGTAGATCTGCTCCTGAATTTTAAATGGTTGTACAAAAAAGTCAGAACCATTGGTTACATTTTAAGGCATATTACACAATGTAAAAGCTGCATATGTGTAAAGAAATGACTTTGATTTTGCCCATTTGATTTCATGCCACTCTAAGAACATTTCATTACATCCAGCCCTGTGACAGAGACAAAGAAGTGTAATGTGTGTGTCAGTGTGATGTGTTGTAGTTTCAGGAGTCAGTATACAGCTACAAAGCTTTGTGTTCAGTGTATACAAACAGCTGTAGCTACAGAACACCCACTCACATTAATAATGAGGATTATGAAAAATAATCCATACAAAGTCATGGAACAAACAGTAACACAGTTAACATTACATATATAATAGTATTATTACAGAATTTAAAAAAACAACAACACACACAACAACAACAACAACAACAACAACAACAACAAAAAAATAAATCTAAATGTCAACGAAAAATAAACAACATGTTTATCACGTAAATGGCTCTGATCATATTCCACCCCATCTTGTTTCTGCACTTGGTAATTTGTAATTTGGTGTGGTAGTTTCTGAGGCCCAACAGAAAACAGAAAAGATCAACAGACCCTCAGCTCCACTGAAACACAGATCGATTTATTAATTAATGTTTTGCAGTGATTATTGCATTTGTCATAAACTGTACTGTACCTGTCAGGGTTCCTGGGTCGTTGACCCAGTGATTTCAGTTTGTTCATGTTCAGTTTAGTTCGCCACATTAATGTTCTCACTTCCTGTTTTTTCCCGTGTCAGCTTGTCTCCCGTGTCATTAGTCAGATTATGTTCAGCCCTGTACTCACCTGTTTCCAATCATTGTCATCATTCAACCTGTGTATTTAAGTTCCTCGGTTTCACCAGTTCTTTGTCGTGTCATTGATGTTATGTCGTCTCTCCGTATGTATGTTCAGTTAGTCAGCCAGCCCTTTCTTCCTGCCCTGTTCATCCACGATTCATAATAAACCATCTTCAGCTCTTCACTATCCACGAGTCCTGCGTTTGGGTCACTTCCTTGCCTCCACACACAACCACTGACACTAACAACCAATGGTGAATATGATCTGTAACACTAGCAGAGCTTTTTTTTAGTTTTTCTGAAACCCCGAATCATATCAGAGAGGTTTGACTCCCTGGTCCAACTTTCAAACGTGCACCTTCAAGTAGATAACTTTGAACGATTTTGAACAATTTCAAAGATAATTAGTTTTGTTCAAATCAGTTTTATTTGTACATAGCACCAAAACATGATAAAACCATTGACATAATATATTGTATTACTCAGTATTGACCTAGAAAATAGGAACAGAGCCAGGTTTCTCTTTTGCAGTGTGTTGTTGGGATGATTGCCTCGGTTTTAAAGAGGGGGCAGTGTTGCTCCATCAAGAACTTGTTGCTCTTTGTGCTAAAGGAGGCATTAAGCTCACCAAATGAAATTGGTACTTGCTGCCATATCTGTGCAACAACAATCCAAGGAAGTTAAGGATTTTGATTTGACTAGGGACGTCTTGCCAGTAGAGAGAGCACTAGGTGTGCAGTGGTGTATCCAGCTGGATACATTCAAGTACAAGACAAACAAAGCCCTCACATAGAGAGGGATGTTGTCTCTTGTGAGGTTTATCTATAACCCTTTGGGTTTTTTTTTTAGCATTTAATATTATCTGCTAAGTTAATCCTTCAGAAACTATGCAGAAATCTTTAGGTGTGGGATTATGTGTTGCCAGTTACTGTTGTACAAGAATTGACGGTTTGGGTGAATGATCTTTGCATTCTTGCAGATTTTAAAGTCGACTTCTGCTTTTAAATCTTCTAACTTCAGAGAGGTTGCTTCTGCTCAGTCGCAGATGCAAGTGAGAATGGTTTTGGCACAGTCACCCAAAATCAGGTCCATTGTGCATTTATAATGGGCAAAGCATTGGTGGCTCCACTGAAACAAACTTTGCATGGAATTGACAGCTGCATTGGTTGCGAGTAGAATGGATAAGATGTGGAGAAAAGAGCTGCAAATGCAGTTGCAGGAATCAGTTTTTGAACTGATAACACCTCTGTATTGTAATATATCACAAATGAAACCTCAAAGTTTTAAATATTTGTAGCACACCAGATGGCAGCGATGCTTAAAATGTCCAAACCTTCTCAGTGGAAATATGTTAGTACATCATGTTATCCTGCTGATCTGGCTTCTAGGGGAGTCGAGGTACAATCTTTTCTGAAGGCTGATTCCTGGTTTAAAGGACCAAAGTGTCTTTGTTCAGTGAAGCCTGACAGTGGAAAGGTCTCTTCAAATGATCCAGAGATTAAAATGGCAATTTTAGTTAATGCTGTTGAGGCAAATGAATACATAGATGAGAATGAGAGGGTGAAGAAGAAGAGCAGCAATCTCTATGAGCTTTGAGGATTGTGTGTCACAAGTTGGAAGTAGGCTCAGTAGAGCAGCTATACCTGAGGAGGCAAGGCATCCTGCTATTATAGCTAGGGATCTTCAATTTACTGACCCTGTGCTTCAACATGTACATCAGAAAACAAGGCATGGTGGACGTAACCACGTGCTGTCCAAGTTGTGGCAAAGGTATTGGATTCCAGGTGCAAGCACTGCTACAAGAAGGATTTCGAGCAAGTGCATTGTCTGTTTGTCTGGTTGCTATAGAAGCTAACATTTGTACTTTGACGTTTAACCTCTCTGCTCTGTGTTGTTTCCTCTTTCAGAAGAAACATCACAGCTGAGTCTGGACAGAACGTCATCTCCATGTCGAGCTCCAAACAACAACAACATCAGCTTGTAAAGTGGAGCAAAACTGGCCTGGAAAAATATGTCCTTTTGTACCGAGATGGACACTTTGATCCAGCCAACCAGCATCCATCTTTTATGAACCGGGTGGATCTGCAGGACAGACAGATGAAGGATGGAGACGTGTCTTTGATTCTGAAGGATGTGACGACTGCTGATAGTGGAACATACGAGTGTCGTGTCCTCATGGGTGGAACAAAAAATGCCCTCAGCATCACACTGAGAGTTGTTGATCCTCCAGGTGAGTGAGTAGAGTTGAGTGTGTGTGTGATCAGAGGTGAAGCTGCTTCCTGGTTGTTGATGTTTGTTTCTAAAGATGTTGTTGATGAGACTTTGTAGAAAGCAGCTGGTCTGAGTGATGTGATCAGAGTGCAGTAGATAATGTCTGACAGCAGTTTGAAGAGGAAATGGATTCTGTTCTGTTCTTCACTCATCACCTACCTGACAGCTGACACCTCACACCTGTTTCTCACCTGCAGGTCAGACAGGAGGAGACACAGAGGATGGAGGGAAGAGGATGGATCTGTTGGACTGAAAGTTGGTCTTCCAGTTGCTGTTTTTCTTCTTTTTGTTGTTGTTGTTGTTTTTCTTATCTATAGAAAACATCAGAAAGGTGTTTTATAACTGAATTGTTAAAAAAAGGAAGGAGGCAGGAGGACGCACAGAGGCTGTATCTGTTGGACTGATTGTCAGTCTGTCAGTTTCTGCTGTTCAAATTTGAGAATTTTCAATGTTTTCTTTGAAAATCAATAATTATCCTAACAAACACCAACAGAGGATGCTCAATTTTACTCTGTCAGATGACAAATATGTCTAGATTTCATTTTGATTTTGCATTTCTCTGATTATTATCAAACCTCATTAGACTATTATATCACCTTCAATTTACTATATTACAGTCCAACATTAGAAACAGTGGCTCTATTTATTCAGCTTTCCAGGTTAGCTGTTCATCTCAGTGTAAAAGTTCAAAGCAAATTCTTTGAAAAGTTCTTTATATTTCTTCCTCACTTATATGATGAACATCTGGGAGTTCCTATTATCAACCAAAACACATCAAACAAAATTTAGAGATGCTTTTTTGTGTTTCTCCACACAAATATTTCAGAGTGAACTAATTTCAAACAAAAGATCTCATGTTGTTCACAGTTTGATTTTACACAGTATTTATGAGTTCAGTGTCTCGTATGTTGCAGTATCAGAATAACTTCAGGTTCGGCTGTAAGATCAAACTTTTTCTGTGAGATTCGAAACACAAATTAATCCTCATGTAGAGATCAGCTGTTACAGTATAATTACTGTCACACATACTGAACCGACTGACAACACAAACACTGTGTGTGATGAAGAAAAGACGAATTACTGTCGATTATAGACGATCAATAATCTTCAGCTACAGCTGAATAAATGTTATGATGGACAGTGTTATGAAACCAAAGTGAAGGTAATTATTTCCATGTAGCTGCAGAGTCAGAGGTTTCCTCTCTGATCTGTGAAGCTTTGAACTTTTCCTTCCATGAAGGAGACGCTTCAGTCTGTTACTGCAGTATCAACATTTCAAGTCCAGGTCACATATTATTAATTTATTGTCTCTGTAACTTTGGTTATTGCTAATAAAGTTTTGCAAACAGCAGTACTGAATGTTTTTTTCTTGAATTCAGTCTTTAATCGTTTGTTTTCTGTGGCTGTAAAGGTTTAAAGATTAAACTAAACTAAATCAAGGTTTTTGTTTTCACCTTCATCAGTTTCAAGGTTTCACAGCCTGGAGGAACACAGTTTGTTTCTCTCCATGTTGACTTATACACAAATAAGACACCTACAGTCACATAACAAATGAAGGTAATCTGTATTAGATTTCAAATAAAATAAGGCCATTTCATTAAGAAAGAAGGTGCTGAGTTTATTTATTATTATTACTAACAAACTTGAAGAACTCAATTGATGATCTGTTATTCCATGTAGTTTACTTTAAAGTCCAAGCTTCGTCCCTCTAGTGGTCATATATACACAATGTTGGAGGATTAACGTTCACAGATATGAGACATAATCAGATTATTTCTTAAACATGTTTTTAGCTCTTCACTCTCATGATTTCCTGGTCTTGTGTGTTTGCGTGACAGCTTTAAGCCACAGTGTTTAGGGAAAAATACTGTGCCTATCTACCTTCAGGTTACTCACTGATGTAGAGTATTTGAATAATTTGAATAATTTGATTTAGTTCACTTCTTTAGACAAAGACAAAAGTTAAATACCTCCTCTGTGTTTGAACCAATAGAAAGCTGGTGACTCAGAGGAAGAGGGCGGGCTTTACTTGGTGTCAGTGACAGAAATGAAAAAAAGCTCAAATGAGTGAGAAGGACGATGAAGGAAACATCTGTGCTGTGTCTGCTCTGTAAGTAGAATCTCTGTGTGAATGAATGCTGATTGGATAGGGAGCATAAAGTCACTTGGTCATAATCTTTGACTTTAAATTTAAAAAAAATAGAATCTAAATTTAGTGGCAAATATAGTCACCACCGATGTCAGCCCCACTAAATATGACAAGTCATTGCACGGGCCTTCAATGGAGGCAGAAAAACCGTCATGGTGGTAAGAATCAATCGGTAAAAAATTGGTCACTCAAGGAATCTCTGGTCTAAGAGAACGCTCAATTTCTGTCCCCACTTACCGTGAAGCACTTTCTCCTCTTTAAAGACACTCCCAGCTCAAACAGTGCCAATCCCAGCCAGACAAGAGCTTGAGCAGGAAGATTGAGACTGCCAGATGAAAGTGACTACATGAACACTTGGAACACTTGGGAAATCATCAATGGAGACATACAGACCAGAAATTCCTGATTGGGCTAGAATACCCGTGGAATGATCATGAACGTACGATCAGACACGGGACCGGAATGCTCAGAGAGTGGCCAAGTAAGGTAATGACAACTCAAGGGATATCCGCAGTCCGACGTGCTTAGAGTATTCCAGTCTGAGTTTCAGAAGCCATGGAGCGGGATGGGAGATTCATGCAAGACCAAAGTCTTTGTAACTAACTTGTGTTGGAGGAGAGATACTGATTCATCAGAAAACCTACTGTAAGATGTGAATTCTTGGTGTTTTTCTCACAGACGATGACGTGTAAACAAATGAATGGGGCCTGTATCGTGGATTTTGGAATCATCGGAATTGAAGATAAACGAGGCTGTTTCACATGACAAGACAACACACGCGGCACAAAGATGCCTAAAGCATGAAATCCTATGGTCCGTCTAGTACCATGAAAATCTGTGGCGGGAGAAGTGGTGCTCGAGCCAAATCACCTCGAGATTGCATAGAAGGCAATACCAGCTACGGTGTGACCTGTAAGACTAGATGACTCTTATCAAAGGTTATGTACAATATTGAGTTTATTTTATTACAAATATATTTTATATCGATAATTTTACAATAGTATTCATGATTTTTTATCTCACAGTGATACTGTAATATATGTCATATTTAGTAACTCCTTGTACTAATATTTGCCACGGGGTGTGGTTATTGGTGGGTTTTTGCGGTTAAAAACTTGTTAATACAAGAAAAAATATTTGACTCAGGGGACTGAATAATTACGCACACCCCACTTTTCATTATTTATTTGTAAAAAATGTTTGGAATCATGTATGATTTTCGTTCCACTTCTCACGTGTGCACCACTTTGTGTTGGTCTTTCACGTGGAATTCCAATAAAATTGATTCATGTTTGTGGCTGTAATGTGACAAAATGTGGGAAAGTTCAAGGGGGCCGAATACTTTTGCAAGCCACTGTAGTATGTGTGTATATATATGTATATATATACACACATTACAGTGTATACAATACAATGTGTGTACAATACAAGTGTAGAGGTGTATATATCAGATATATATACACCTCTACACTTGTATGACCTCTACACTTCAGCAGGGACAGAACCGTGGACAGCCTGTCCCAGCGGTCTCTGGTATGGTGTGGTTTCAGCATGTTAGTTGGTGTCAGACATTTTCTTCACTATTACATAGGGTCCTAAGAAACGAGCCATGAGGGCAGAATTAGGCAGCAACACAAGAACTTTGACCACAGGCTGAAATTGTCTTTCCACTGCAAACCGTTTCTTCATGTTGGCCTGGGATACACAGAGAGCCTCCTGTGACAAAATGAGGAAAAGTTCAAGAGGGCCGAACTTACTTTTGCAAGCCACATGTATATCAGAGAGAGACAAGTTTGTGTGTTTGCCAGCTGTTTGTTCTTTATGTTGACTTCATATCAACCTGAGTGTCATTTCTCTTTAGCTCTGATCTCACTGCTGAGCTGCACAACAAACCAAGGTCAGTAACCTTCTTCTGTCACAGTTTAAACCTGAGAAATGCTCACTGATATGACCTGATTGGGTTCATGTTTCACAATGAAGCTCACATATAAAACTGAAGAAATAAAGGATTAAAGAAAAGGTAGACAAGAAATCATTGATTTTTCATTGTAACCCTCACAGCTCGTCTGACTGTGAGTCCCAGCAGCTCTCAGTTCTTTGAAGAAGACTTTGTGTCTCTGAGCTGTGAGGAGGACGACAGCTCTGCTGGATGGACTCTGAGGACCAAAAATAAGATCACTCAGTGTGGAGATGGGTGGGGAAGATGGTCTGGTTCTTCATGTGACATCACTGTTTTCCCATGGGACAGTGGAGTTTACTGGTGTGAGTCCAGAGAGGGTCCCATCAGTAACATGGTTAACCTGACAGTCACTGGTAAGCTGAGTGTGTGGAGTTAGTGTTGATGAAGCTGTGTGTAAATGGATGAAATGCTGTAGTTTGTCTCTGTGTTGAGGTGGATCAGTGATCCTGCAGAGTCCTGTCCTCCCTGTGATGGAGGGAGATGACGTCACTCTGCTCTGTAAAACAAAGACCACTCCCTCCAACCTCCCAGCTGCTTTCTATAAAGATGGCTCCCTCATCAGGAAGCAGCCTACAGGTCACATGACCATCCAGCATGTTTCCAGGTCTGATGAAGGCCTCTACAAGTGTGACATCAGCGGTCATGGAGAGTCTCCATCCAGCTGGATCACTGTCACAGGTGACACACTCACCTGTCTGTGTTTCTGCAGCTTTCAACATTCACAATGTGACGACAACTTAATGACTGTGTTTGCTTTATTTTAGGGGACCAACCCTCTCCAAATCCACACCCACCTACATCCCACTCACTCTCCATCACTACATCCCACCTCCATCACCTCCATCATTCTCTCCATCACTCTCTCCTCCTGTTCTCTCTGTGTTGTCATTTGTTGGATCAGTCTGTGTTGTGGCTCTACTGGTGTTACTGGTTCTGCTGGTGAGACGTGTGTTCACAGGAAACCTGAAGGTGAGACTCAGACTTGTTGATTTATAGTATAATTAAAATAAATTAAATTAAAATGTATAAAGTATAATTTTTCATGTCTGAGGTTTATTAGAACAACGTTCATATTCATCATGATCACAGTAACAATGTTCCTAGAATTAATCTGTTTTAGATATTTAATTTGTATTATTGTTTAATTTGGTTCATTTTAATCAGATCAAGATGTTGGAGAAGATGACATCATCACTGACATCATGTGCAGTGTCATCAACGTATCAACTTGTCAGCAACAGCCAATCAGACAAAGTGAAGGTAGTTCGGTGTTTTCATAATATTTTTCATTATGTGAGGATATCTCTAAATATATCCTCACATAATGTACCTTTGAAAAGATTTAAAATATCATAATATTAGTTTCTCCCTCTTCTCCTGCTTGAGCGGCGTGGGAATAATGAGGAAAATAGCAATGGACCAATGACCAAACACTAAAATGGCACCTTGGAAACTGGGAGCTCAAAAGGTTTTAAAATGAAACAGAAAACCCGACAACGCCACCCTGGGAATTTCATCAAGAGAATATCCAGTTATAAACTTCAGACAGAGTCGTGGTTCCGTGTAAAAATAAACAATTTATTGACAACTATTTAATTATTTTATTATTTTATTTTGGTATATTTATCAGATCAAGATGTTGGAGAAGTTCTGATGATCACTGTCATCAACATATCAATATATCAAACTTTCAGCAACAGCCAGTCAGACAAAGTGATTGGTTGTCACTTGTAGGGCTGGAAACGCAACCAGCGAGTGACTCCGTGGATGGAGGGAAAAGGTGTGAGTCACTGAAAATGAGGGGAACAGGTGTTAGCTTGGAAGTTACAGATGCCAGTCCAAGGTGTACAGGGAGGCAGGCAGGTGAGCATGAGTGGGAAACTGAGCTGACCAGCAATTGAACCCAGGCAGGTTATGGCAGCGACTCAGCAACAACCAGAGGTCTCCAGCGAGCAGAAGCACAAAGGTCAAATACACAAAAAACTATGACAAGAAGTAATAACTGTGGCGGCCTAGACTGACAAAGGGTTGCAGATGATCTGACGAAGTTTGATTGTGAGCGCTGGTCTTAAGAAGCCGCGTTCAGATATACTCAGGGAGCTTCAGTGAGGCATATGGCCTGAGGTGCCAGTGAGGAATGCCATGGCACTGTGAAAAAACCCAGCCCTCACCTGGACCATGACTAGACTGACTTTAGTATGAATGTAGAATCATATTTAGATCATCATTGATGATATGATGGGTTATGAGGACATTATGGAGCATGTGATCAGAAGTGTAAAAATGTAGATTAGTGTTACAGTCAAAAAACAAAGTCGTGATTTGATTTAATTAAAACCTGAAATCACATATTTCAGTTCATACTTTTATTATTAATTAATTTGTCTTAACTAAAATGTGCAAACTCATGTGTCTTTCCTTCTGTGCTTACTGAGTGTTGTTCACTGTGAGCTGGACTGTGTGTTTGTGGTCTGTGGTATGAAGCTAACAGCTCTGCAGTCGTCCAGCATCCTGTTCGTGAAGAAAGAAACACTTCAGCTGCAGGTGTTTCAACACAGAGCTGTTCATTTTTTTAAAAACAGGAAGGAACATGGAGACATCATCTGGAAAAGCATTTCTCTAAACTCTGCATCACAGACCATCATCTCATTTAAAGTGAATCTTAATGATATTCAGAACTCTGTTCCAGTATCATTCACCGTTTTCCTCTATATTTATCCTTTGACTTTCCTTATACTTATGTGACTTCAACATTTTTAAACGAGTCTA